>NW_027315812.1:2446222-2746222 GCF_026437365.1 Eucyclogobius newberryi
CACTCTCTCAACACTCACTCAACACTCACTCAACAATCACTCAACACTCTCAACACTCACTCAACACTCACTCAACACACACTCAACACTCTCTCAACACTCTCTCAACACTCACTCAACACTCACTCAACACACACTCAACACTCACTCAACAATCACTCAACACTCACTCAACACACACTCAACACTCTCTCAACACTCACTCAACACTCACTCAACACTCACTCAACACTCTCTCAACTCTCACTCAACACTCACTCAACACTCACTCAACAATCACTCAACACTCACTCAACACTCACTCAACACTCGCTCAACACTCTCTCAACACTCTCTCAACACTCACTCAACACTCACTCAACACTCACTCAACACACACTCAACACTCACTCAACACACACTCAACACACACTCAACACTCACTCAACACTCACTCAACACACACTCAACACACACTCAGCACTCACTCAACACACACTCAACACACATTCAACACTCACTCAACACACACTCAACACTCACTCAACACTCTCTCAACACTCACTCAACACTCTCTTAACACACACTCAACATTCTCTCAACACTCACTCAACACACACTCAACACTCTCTCAACACTCACTCAACACTCTCTTAACACACACTCAACACTCTCTCAACACTCACTCAACAATCACTCAACACTCTCAACACTCACTCAACACACTCAACACTCTCTCAACACTCACTCAACACAGACTCAACACTCACTCAACACTCACTCAACACTCACTCAACAATCACTCAACACTCTCAACACTCACTCAACACACACTCAACACACACTCAACACAAACTCAACACACATTCAACACTCACTCAACACACACTCAACACACACTCAACACACATTCAACACACACTCAACACTCTCTCAACACTCACTCAACACTCACTCAACACACATTCAACACTCTCTCAACACTCACTCAACACACACTCAACACTCTCAACACTCACTCAACACTCACTCAACACACACTCAACACTCACTCAACACTCACTCAACACACACTCAACACTCTTTCAACACTCACTCAAAACTCTCTTAACACACACTCAACACTCTCTCAACACTCACTCAACACTCACTCAACAATCACTCAACACTCTCAACACTCACTCAACACTCACTCAACACACACTCAACACTCTCTCAACACTCTCTCAACACTCACTCAACACTCACTCAACACACACTCAACACTCACTCAACAATCACTCAACACTCACTCAACACACACTCAACACTCTCTCAACACTCACTCAACACTCACTCAACACTCACTCAACACTCTCTCAACTCTCACTCAACACTCACTCAACACTCACTCAACAATCACTCAACACTCACTCAACACTCACTCAACACTCGCTCAACACTCTCTCAACACTCTCTCAACACTCACTCAACACTCACTCAACACTCACTCAACACTCACTCAACACACACTCAACACACATTCAACACTCTCTCAACACTCACTCAACACACACTCAACACTTTCTCAACACTCACTCAACACTCACTCAACACACACTCAACATTCTCTCAACACTCACTCAACACTCACTCAACACACACTCAACACTCACTCAACACTCACTTAACACACACTCAACACACACTCAACACAAACTCAACACTCAACACACACTCAACACACACTCAACACACACTCAACACACACTCAACACTCACTCAACACTCACTCAACACACACTCAACACTCACTCAACACACACTAGACACACACTCAACACTCACTCAACACACACTCAACACTTTCTCAACACTCACTCAACACTCACTCAACACACACTCAACACACATTCAACACTCTCTCAACACACACTCAACACTCTCTCAACACTCACTCAACACACACTCAACATTCTCTCAACACTCACTCAACACACACTCAACACTCTCTCAACACTCTCTTAACACACACTCAACACTCTCTCAACACTCACTCAACACTCACTCAACACTCACTCAACACACACTCAACACTCACTCAACACTCACTCAACACTCACTCAACACTCACTCAACACACACTCAACACACATTCAACACTCTCTCAACACTCACTCAACACACACTCAACACTTTCTCAACACTCACTCAACACTCACTCAACACACACTCAACATTCTCTCAACACTCACTCAACACTCACTCAACACACACTCAACACTCACTCAACACTCACTTAACACACACTCAACACACACTCAACACAAACTCAACACTCAACACACACTCAACACACACTCAACACACACTCAACACACACTCAACACTCACTCAACACTCACTCAACACACACTCAACACTCACTCAACACACACTAGACACACACTCAACACTCACTCAACACACACTCAACACTTTCTCAACACTCACTCAACACTCACTCAACACACACTCAACACACATTCAACACTCTCTCAACACACACTCAACACTCTCTCAACACTCACTCAACACACACTCAACATTCTCTCAACACTCACTCAACACACACTCAACACTCTCTCAACACTCTCTTAACACACACTCAACACTCTCTCAACACTCACTCAACACTCACTCAACACTCACTCAACACACACTCAACACTCACTCAACACTCACTCAACACTCACTCAACACACACTCAACACAAACTCAACACTCACTCAACACACACTCAACACACACTCAACACTCACTCAACACACACTCAACACACACTCAACACTCACTCAACACTCACTCAACACACACTCAGCACTCACTCAACACACACTCAACACACATTCAACACTCACTCAACACACACTCAACACTCACTCAACACTCACTCAACACACACTCAACACACATTCAACACTCTCTCAACACTCACTCAACACACACTCAACACTCTCTCAACACTCACTCAACACACACTCAACATTCTCTCAACACTCACTCAACACTCACTCAACACTCACTCAACACACACTCAACACTCTCTCAACACTCACTCAACACACACTCAACACTCTCTCAACACTCACTCAACAATCACTCAACACTTCAACACTCTCAACACTCACTCAACACACTCAACACTCTCTCAACACTCACTCAACACTCACTCAACAATCACTCAACACTCTCAACACTCACTCAACACACACTCAACACACACTCAACACACATTCAACACTCACTCAACACACACTCAACACACACTCAACACACATTCAACACACACTCAACACTCTCTCAACACTCACTCAACACTCACTCAACACACATTCAACACTCTCTCAACACTCACTCAACACACACTCAACACTCTCAACACTCACTCAACACTCACTCAACACACACTCAACACTCACTCAACACTCACTCAACACTCTTTCAACACTCACTCAAAACTCTCTTAACACACACTCAACACTCTCTCAACACTCACTCAACACTCACTCAACACTCACTCAACACACACTCAACACTCTCTCAACACTCTCTCAACACTCACTCAACACTCACTCAACACACACTCAACACTCACTCAACAATCACTCAACACTCACTCAACACACACTCAACACTCTCTCAACACTCACTCAACACTCACTCAACACTCACTCAACACTCTCTCAACTCTCACTCAACACTCACTCAACACTCACTCAACAATAACTCAACACTCTCTCAACACTCACTCAACACACACTCAACACTCTCAACACTCACTCAACACTCACTCAACACACACTCAACACTCACTCAACACTCACTCAACACACACTCAACACTCTTTCAACACTCACTCAAAACTCTCTTAACACACACTCAACACTCTCTCAACACTCACTCAACACTCACTCAACACTCACTCAACACTCACTCAACACACACTCAACACTCTCTCAACACTCTCTCAACACTCACTCAACACTCACTCAACACACACTCAACACTCACTCAACAATCACTCAACACTCACTCAACACACACTCAACACTCTCTCAACACTCACTCAACACTCACTCAACACTCACTCAACACTCTCTCAACTCTCACTCAACACTCACTCAACACTCACTCAACAATAACTCAACACTCACTCAACACTCACTCAACACTCGCTCAACACTCTCTCAACACTCTCTCAACACTCACTCAACACTCACTCAACACTCACTCAACACACACTCAACACACATTCAACACTCTCTCAACACTCACTCAACACACACTCAACACTTTCTCAACACTCACTCAACACTCACTCAACACACACTCAACTTTCTCTCAACACTCACTCAACACTCACTCAACACACACTCAACACTCACTCAACACTCACTTAACACACACTCAACACACACTCAACACAAACTCAACACTCAACACACACTCAACACACACTCAACACACACTCAACACACACTCAACACTCACTCAACACTCACTCAACACACACTCAACACTCACTCAACACACACTAGACACACACTCAACACTCACTCAACACACACTCAACACTTTCTCAACACTCACTCAACACTCACTCAACACACACTCAACACACATTCAACACTCTCTCAACACACACTCAACACTCTCTCAACACTCACTCAACACACACTCAACATTCTCTCAACACTCACTCAACACACACTCAACACTCTCTCAACACTCTCTTAACACACACTCAACACTCTCTCAACACTCACTCAACACTCACTCAACACTCACTCAACACACACTCAACACTCACTCAACACTCACTCAACACTCACTCAACACACACTCAACACAAACTCAACACTCACTCAACACACACTCAACACACACTCAACACTCACTCAACACACACTCAACACACACTCAACAATCACTCAACACTCACTCAACACACACTCAGCACTCACTCAACACACACTCAACACACATTCAACACTCACTCAACACACACTCAACACTCACTCAACACTCACTTAACACACACTCAACACACATTCAACACTCTCTCAACACTCACTCAACACACACTCAACACTCTCTCAACACTCACTCAACACACTCAACATTCTCTCAACACTCACTCAACACTCACTCAACACTCACTCAACACACACTCAACACTCTCTCAACACTCACTCAACACACACACAACACTCTCTCAACACTCACTCAACACTCTCTTAACACACACTCAACACTCTCTCAACACTCACTCAACAATCACTCAACACTCTCAACACTCACTCAACACTCACTCAACACTCTCAACACTCACTCAACACTCACTCAACACACACTCAACACTCTCTCAACACTCTCTCAACACTCACTCAACACTCACTCAACACACACTCAACACTCACTCAACAATCACTCAACACTCACTCAACACACACTCAACACTCTCTCAACACTCACTCAACACTCACTCAACACTCACTCAACACTCTCTCAACTCTCACTCAACACTCACTCAACACTCACTCAACAATCACTCAACACTCACTCAACACTCGCTCAACACTCGCTCAACACTCTCTCAACACTCTCTCAACACTCACTCAACACTCACTCAACACTCACTCAACACACACTCAACACTCACTCACACACACTCAACACACACTCAACACTCACTCAACACTCACTCAACACTCACTCAACACACACTCAGCACTCACTCAACACACACTCAACACACATTCAACACTCACTCAACACACACTCAACACTCACTCAACACTCTCTCAACACTCACTCAACACTCTCTTAACACACACTCAACATTCTCTCAACACTCACTCAACACACACTCAACACTCTCTCAACACTCACTCAACACTCTCTTAACACACACTCAACACTCTCTCAACACTCACTCAACAATCACTCAACACTCTCAACACTCACTCAACACACTCAACACTCTCTCAACACTCACTCAACACAGACTCAACACTCACTCAACACTCACTCAACACTCACTCAACAATCACTCAACACTCTCAACACTCACTCAACACACACTCAACACACACTCAACACACATTCAACACTCACTCAACACACACTCAACACACACTCAACACACATTCAACACACACTCAACACTCTCTCAACACTCACTCAACACTCACTCAACACACACTCAACACTCTCAACACTCACTCAACACTCACTCAACACACACTCAACACTCACTCAACACTCACTCAACACACACTCAACACTCTTTCAACACTCACTCAAAACTCTCTTAACACACACTCAACACTCTCTCAACACTCACTCAACACTCACTCAACAATCACTCAACACTCTCAACACTCACTCAACACTCACTCAACACACACTCAACACTCTCTCAACACTCTCTCAACACTCACTCAACACTCACTCAACACACACTCAACACTCACTCAACAATCACTCAACACTCACTCAACACACACTCAACACTCTCTCAACACTCACTCAACACTCACTCAACACTCACTCAACACTCTCTCAACTCTCACTCAACACTCACTCAACACTCACTCAACAATCACTCAACACTCACTCAACACTCACTCAACACTCGCTCAACACTCTCTCAACACTCTCTCAACACTCACTCAACACTCACTCAACACTCACTCAACACACACTCAACACACATTCAACACTCTCTCAACACTCACTCAACACACACTCAACACTTTCTCAACACTCACTCAACACTCACTCAACACACACTCAACATTCTCTCAACACTCACTCAACACTCACTCAACACACACTCAACACTCACTTAACACACACTCAACACACACTCAACACAAACTCAACACTCAACACACACTCAACACACACTCAACACTCACTCAACACTCACTCAACACACACTCAACACTCACTCAACACACACTAGACACACACTCAACACTCACTCAACACACACTCAACACTTTCTCAACACTCACTCAACACACACTCAACACTCTCTCAACACTCTCTTAACACACACTCAACACTCTCTCAACACTCACTCAACACTCACTCAACACTCACTCAACACACACTCAACACTCACTCAACACTCACTCAACACTCACTCAACACACACTCAACACAAACTCAACACTCACTCAACACACACTCAACACTCTCTCAACACTCACTCAACACTCACTCAACACTCACTCAACACACACTCAACACTCACTCAACACTCACTCAACACTCACTCAACACACACTCAACACAAACTCAACACTCACTCAACACACACTCAACACACACTCAACACACACTCAACACACACTCAACACACACTCAACACACACTCAACACTCACTCAACACTCACTCAACACACACTCAACACTCACTCAACACACACTAGACACACACTCAACACTCACTCAACACACACTCAACACTTTCTCAACACTCTCTCAACACTCTCTCAACACTCACTCAACACTCACTCAACACTCACTCAACACACACTCAACACACATTCAACACTCTCTCAACACTCACTCAACACACACTCAACACTTTCTCAACACTCACTCAACACTCACTCAACACACACTCAACATTCTCTCAACACTCACTCAACACTCACTCAACACACACTCAACACTCACTCAACACTCACTTAACACACACTCAACACACACTCAACACAAACTCAACACTCAACACACACTCAACACACACTCAACACACACTCAACACACACTCAACACTCACTCAACACTCACTCAACACACACTCAACACTCACTCAACACACACTAGACACACACTCAACACTCTCTCAACACTCACTCAACACTCACTCAACAATCACTCAACACTCTCAACACTCACTCAACACTCACTCAACACACACTCAACACTCTCTCAACACACACTCAACACTCACTCAACACTCACTCAACACTCACTCAACACTCACTCAACACTCTCAATACTCACTCAACACTCACTCAACACACACTCAACACTCTCTCAACACTCACTCAACACACACTCAACACTCACTCAACAATCACTCAACACTCTCAACACTCACTCAATACTCACTCAACACACACTCAACACTCACTCAACACTCACTCAACAATCACTCAACACTCACTCAACACACACTCAACACTCTCTCAACACTCACTCAACATACTCAACACTCTCTCAACACTCACTCAACACTCACTCAACAATTACTCAACACACTCAACACTCTCTCAACACTCACTCAACACACACTCAACACTCACTCAACACTCACTCAACACTCTCTCAACACTCTCTTAACACACACTCAACACTCTCTCAACACTCACTCAACACTCACTCAACACTCACTCAACACACACTCAACACTCTCTAAACACTCACTCAACACTCACTCAACACTCACTCAACACACACTCAACACAAACTCAACACTCACTCAACACACACTCAACACACACTCAACACTCACTCAACACACACTCAACACACACTCAACACTCACTCAACACACACTCAACACACACTCAACACACACTCAACACTCACTCAACACACACTCAACACACACTCAACACTCTCTCAACACTCACTCAACACTCACTCAACACACACTCAACATTCTCTCAACACTCACTCAACACACACTCAACACTCTCTCAACACTCTCTTAACACACACTCAACACTCTCTCAACACTCACTCAACACTCACTCAACACTCACTCAACACACACTCAACACTCACTCAACACACACTCAACACACACTCAACACTCACTCAACACACACTCAACACACACTCAACACTCACTCAACACTCACTCAACACTCACTCAACACACACTCAGCACTCACTCAACACACACTCAACACACATTCAACACTCACTCAACACACACTCAACACTCACTCAACACTCTCTCAACACTCACTCAACACTCTCTTAACACACACTCAACATTCTCTCAACACTCACTCAACACTCACTCAACACACACTCAACACTCTCTCAACACTCACTCAACACTCTCTTAACACACACTCAACACTCTCTCAACACTCACTCAACAATCACTCAACACTTCAACACTCTCAACACTCACTCAACACACTCAACACTCTCTCAACACTCACTCAACACAGACTCAACACTCACTCAACACTCACTCAACACTCACTCAACAATCACTCAACACTCTCAACACTCACTCAACACACACTCAACACACACTCAACACACACTCAACACACATTCAACACTCACTCAACACACACTCAACACACACTCAACACACATTCAACACACACTCAACACTCTCTCAACACTCACTCAACACTCACTCAACACACATTCAACACTCTCTCAACACTCACTCAACAAACACTCAACACTCTCAACACTCACTCAACACTCACTCAACACACACTCAACACTCACTCAACACTCACTCAACACACACTCAACACTCTTTCAACACTCACTCAAAACTCTCTTAACACACACTCAACACTCTCTCAACACTCACTCAACACTCACTCAACAATCACTCAACACTCTCAACACTCACTCAACACTCACTCAACACACACTCAACACTCTCTCAACACTCTCTCAACACTCACTCAACACTCACTCAACACACACTCAACACTCACTCAACAATCACTCAACACTCACTCAACACACACTCAACACTCTCTCAACACTCACTCAACACTCACTCAACACTCACTCAACACTCTCTCAACTCTCACTCAACACTCACTCAACACTCACTCAACAATCACTCAACACTCACTCAACACTCACTCAACACTCGCTCAACACTCTCTCAACACTCTCTCAACACTCACTCAACACTCACTCAACACTCACTCAACACACACTCAACACACATTCAACACTCTCTCAACACTCACTCAACACACACTCAACACTTTCTCAACACTCACTCAACACTCACTCAACACACACTCAACATTCTCTCAACACTCACTCAACACTCACTCAACACACACTCAACACTCACTCAACACTCACTTAACACACACTCAACACACACTCAACACAAACTCAACACTCAACACACACTCAACACACACTCAACACACACTCAACACACACTCAACACTCACTCAACACTCACTCAACACACACTCAACACTCACTCAACACACACTAGACACACACTCAACACTCACTCAACACACACTCAACACTTTCTCAACACTCACTCAACACTCACTCAACACACACTCAACACACATTCAACACTCTCTCAACACACACTCAACACTCTCTCAACACTCACTCAACACACACTCAACATTCTCTCAACACTCACTCAACACACACTCAACACTCTCTCAACACTCTCTTAACACACACTCAACACTCTCTCAACACTCACTCAACACTCACTCAACACTCACTCAACACACACTCAACACTCACTCAACACTCACTCAACACTCACTCAACACACACTCAACACAAACTCAACACTCACTCAACACTCACTCAACACACACTCAACACTCACTCAACACACACTCAACACACACTCAACAATCACTCAACACTCACTCAACACACACTCAGCACTCACTCAACACACACTCAACACACATTCAACACTCACTCAACACTCACTCAACACTCACTCAACACACACTCAACACACATTCAACACTCTCTCAACACACACTCAACACTCTCTCAACACTCACTCAACACACACTCAACATTCTCTCAACACTCACTCAACACTCACTCAACACTCACTCAACACACACTCAACACTCTCTCAACACTCACTCAACACACACTCAACACTCTCTCAACACTCACTCAACACTCTCTTAACACACACTCAACACTCTCTCAACACTCACTCAACAATCACTCAACACTCACTCAACACTCACTCAACACACTCAACACTCTCTCAACACTCACTCAACACACACTCAACACTCACTCAACACTCACTCAACACTCACTCAACAATCACTCAACACTCTCAACACTCACTCAACACACACTCAACACTCACTCAACACTCACTCAACACACACTCAACACTCTTTCAACACTCACTCAAAACTCTCTTAACACACACTCAACACTCTCTCAACACTCACTCAACACTCACTCAACAATCACTCAACACTCTCAACACTCACTCAACACTCACTCAACACACACTCAACACTCTCTCAACACTCTCTCAACACTCACTCAACACTCACTCAACACACACTCAACACTCACTCAACAATCACTCAACACTCACTCAACACACACTCAACACTCTCTCAACACTCACTCAACACTCACTCAACACTCACTCAACACTCTCTCAACTCTCACTCAACACTCACTCAACAATCACTCAACACTCACTCAACACTCACTCAACACTCGCTCAACACTCTCTCAACACTCTCTCAACACTCACTCAACACTCACTCAACACTCACTCAACACACACTCAACACTCACTCAACACACACTCAACACACACTCAACACTCACTCAACACTCACTCAACACACACTCAACACACACTCAGCACTCACTCAACACACACTCAACACACATTCAACACTCACTCAACACACACTCAACACTCACTCAACACTCTCTCAACACTCACTCAACACTCTCTTAACACACACTCAACATTCTCTCAACACTCACTCAACACACACTCAACACTCTCTCAACACTCACTCAACACTCTCTTAACACACACTCAACACTCTCTCAACACTCACTCAACAATCACTCAACACTCTCAACACTCACTCAACACACTCAACACTCTCTCAACACTCACTCAACACAGACTCAACACTCACTCAACACTCACTCAACACTCACTCAACAATCACTCAACACTCTCAACACTCACTCAACACACACTCAACACACACTCAACACACACTCAACACACATTCAACACTCACTCAACACACACTCAACACACACTCAACACACATTCAACACACACTCAACACTCTCTCAACACTCACTCAACACTCACTCAACACACATTCAACACTCTCTCAACACTCACTCAACACACACTCAACACTCTCAACACTCACTCAACACTCACTCAACACACACTCAACACTCACTCAACACTCACTCAACACACACTCAACACTCTTTCAACACTCACTCAAAACTCTCTTAACACACACTCAACACTCTCTCAACACTCACTCAACACTCACTCAACAATCACTCAACACTCTCAACACTCACTCAACACTCACTCAACACACACTCAACACTCTCTCAACACTCTCTCAACACTCACTCAACACTCACTCAACACACACTCAACACTCACTCAACAATCACTCAACACTCACTCAACACACACTCAACACTCTCTCAACACTCACTCAACACTCACTCAACACTCACTCAACACTCTCTCAACTCTCACTCAACACTCACTCAACACTCACTCAACAATCACTCAACACTCACTCAACACTCACTCAACACTCGCTCAACACTCTCTCAACACTCTCTCAACACTCACTCAACACTCACTCAACACTCACTCAACACTCACTCAACACACACTCAACACACATTCAACACTCTCTCAACACTCACTCAACACACACTCAACACTTTCTCAACACTCACTCAACACTCACTCAACACACACTCAACATTCTCTCAACACTCACTCAACACTCACTCAACACTCACTTAACACACACTCAACACACACTCAACACAAACTCAACACTCAACACACACTCAACACACACTCAACACACACTCAACACACACTCAACACTCACTCAACACTCACTCAACACACACTCAACACTCACTCAACACACACTAGACACACACTCAACACTCACTCAACACACACTCAACACTTTCTCAACACTCACTCAACACTCACTCAACACACACTCAACACACATTCAACACTCTCTCAACACACACTCAACACTCTCTCAACACTCACTCAACACACACTCAACATTCTCTCAACACTCACTCAACACACACTCAACACTCTCTCAACACTCTCTTAACACACACTCAACACTCTCTCAACACTCACTCAACACTCACTCAACACTCACTCAACACACACTCAACACTCACTCAACACTCACTCAACACTCACTCAACACTCACTCAACACACACTCAACACACATTCAACACTCTCTCAACACTCACTCAACACACACTCAACACTTTCTCAACACTCACTCAACACTCACTCAACACACACTCAACATTCTCTCAACACTCACTCAACACTCACTCAACACACACTCAACACTCACTCAACACTCACTTAACACACACTCAACACACACTCAACACAAACTCAACACTCAACACACACTCAACACACACTCAACACACACTCAACACACACTCAACACTCACTCAACACTCACTCAACACACACTCAACACTCACTCAACACTCACTCAACACTCACTCAACACACACTCAACACTCACTCAACACTCACTCAACAATCACTCAACACTCTCAACACTCACTCAACACTCACTCAACACACACTCAACACTCACTCAACACTCACTCAACACACACTCAACACTCTTTCAACACTCACTCAAAACTCTCTTAACACACACTCAACACTCTCTCAACACTCACTCAACACTCACTCAACAATCACTCAACACTCTCAACACTCACTCAACACTCACTCAACACACACTCAACACTCTCTCAACACTCTCTCAACACTCACTCAACACTCACTCAACACACACTCAACACTCACTCAACAATCACTCAACACTCACTCAACACACACTCAACACTCTCTCAACACTCACTCAACACTCACTCAACACTCACTCAACACTCTCTCAACTCTCACTCAACACTCACTCAACACTCACTCAACAATCACTCAACACTCACTCAACACTCACTCAACACTCGCTCAACACTCTCTCAACACTCTCTCAACACTCACTCAACACTCACTCAACACTCACTCAACACACACTCAACACTCACTCAACACACACTCAACACACACTCAACACTCACTCAACACTCACTCAACACACACTCAACACACACTCAGCACTCACTCAACACACACTCAACACACATTCAACACTCACTCAACACACACTCAACACTCACTCAACACTCTCTCAACACTCACTCAACACTCTCTTAACACACACTCAACATTCTCTCAACACTCACTCAACACACACTCAACACTCTCTCAACACTCACTCAACACTCTCTTAACACACACTCAACACTCTCTCAACACTCACTCAACAATCACTCAACACTCTCAACACTCACTCAACACACTCAACACTCTCTCAACACTCACTCAACACAGACTCAACACTCACTCAACACTCACTCAACACTCACTCAACAATCACTCAACACTCTCAACACTCACTCAACACACACTCAACACACACTCAACACACACTCAACACACATTCAACACTCACTCAACACACACTCAACACACACTCAACACACATTCAACACACACTCAACACTCTCTCAACACTCACTCAACACTCACTCAACACACATTCAACACTCTCTCAACACTCACTCAACACACACTCAACACTCTCAACACTCACTCAACACTCACTCAACACACACTCAACACTCACTCAACACTCACTCAACACACACTCAACACTCTTTCAACACTCACTCAAAACTCTCTTAACACACACTCAACACTCTCTCAACACTCACTCAACACTCACTCAACAATCACTCAACACTCTCAACACTCACTCAACACTCACTCAACACACACTCAACACTCTCTCAACACTCTCTCAACACTCACTCAACACTCACTCAACACACACTCAACACTCACTCAACAATCACTCAACACTCACTCAACACACACTCAACACTCTCTCAACACTCACTCAACACTCACTCAACACTCACTCAACACTCTCTCAACTCTCACTCAACACTCACTCAACACTCACTCAACAATCACTCAACACTCACTCAACACTCACTCAACACTCGCTCAACACTCTCTCAACACTCTCTCAACACTCACTCAACACTCACTCAACACTCACTCAACACTCACTCAACACACACTCAACACACATTCAACACTCTCTCAACACTCACTCAACACACACTCAACACTTTCTCAACACTCACTCAACACTCACTCAACACACACTCAACATTCTCTCAACACTCACTCAACACTCACTCAACACTCACTTAACACACACTCAACACACACTCAACACAAACTCAACACTCAACACACACTCAACACACACTCAACACACACTCAACACACACTCAACACTCACTCAACACTCACTCAACACACACTCAACACTCACTCAACACACACTAGACACACACTCAACACTCACTCAACACACACTCAACACTTTCTCAACACTCACTCAACACTCACTCAACACACACTCAACACACATTCAACACTCTCTCAACACACACTCAACACTCTCTCAACACTCACTCAACACACACTCAACATTCTCTCAACACTCACTCAACACACACTCAACACTCTCTCAACACTCTCTTAACACACACTCAACACTCTCTCAACACTCACTCAACACTCACTCAACACTCACTCAACACACACTCAACACTCACTCAACACTCACTCAACACTCACTCAACACTCACTCAACACACACTCAACACACATTCAACACTCTCTCAACACTCACTCAACACACACTCAACACTTTCTCAACACTCACTCAACACTCACTCAACACACACTCAACATTCTCTCAACACTCACTCAACACTCACTCAACACACACTCAACACTCACTCAACACTCACTTAACACACACTCAACACACACTCAACACAAACTCAACACTCAACACACACTCAACACACACTCAACACACACTCAACACACACTCAACACTCACTCAACACTCACTCAACACACACTCAACACTCACTCAACACACACTAGACACACACTCAACACACACTCAACACTTTCTCAACACTCACTCAACACTCACTCAACACACACTCAACACACATTCAACACTCTCTCAACACACACTCAACACTCTCTCAACACTCACTCAACACACACTCAACATTCTCTCAACACTCACTCAACACACACTCAACACTCTCTCAACACTCTCTTAACACACACTCAACACTCTCTCAACACTCACTCAACACTCACTCAACACTCACTCAACACACACTCAACACTCACTCAACACTCACTCAACACTCACTCAACACACACTCAACACAAACTCAACACTCACTCAACACACACTCAACACACACTCAACACTCACTCAACACACACTCAACACACACTCAACACTCACTCAACACTCACTCAACACACACTCAGCACTCACTCAACACACACTCAACACACATTCAACACTCACTCAACACACACTCAACACTCACTCAACACTCACTCAACACACACTCAACACACATTCAACACTCTCTCAACACTCACTCAACACACACTCAACACTCTCTCAACACTCACTCAACACACACTCAACATTCTCTCAACACTCACTCAACACTCACTCAACACTCACTCAACACACACTCAACACTCTCTCAACACTCACTCAACACACACTCAACACTCTCTCAACACTCACTCAACAATCACTCAACACTTCAACACTCTCAACACTCACTCAACACACTCAACACTCTCTCAACACTCACTCAACACAGACTCAACACTCACTCAACACTCACTCAACACTCACTCAACAATCACTCAACACTCTCAACACTCACTCAACACACACTCAACACACACTCAACACACATTCAACACTCACTCAACACACACTCAACACACACTCAACACACATTCAACACACACTCAACACTCTCTCAACACTCACTCAACACTCACTCAACACACATTCAACACTCTCTCAACACTCACTCAACACACACTCAACACTCTCAACACTCACTCAACACTCACTCAACACACACTCAACACTCACTCAACACTCACTCAACACACACTCAACACTCTTTCAACACTCACTCAAAACTCTCTTAACACACACTCAACACTCTCTCAACACTCACTCAACACTCACTCAACACTCACTCAACACACACTCAACACTCTCTCAACACTCTCTCAACACTCACTCAACACTCACTCAACACAAACTCAACACTCACTCAACACACACTCAACACACATTCAACACTCACTCAACACACACTCAACACACACTCAACACTCACTCAACACTCACTCAACACACACTCAGCACTCACTCAACACACACTCAACACACATTCAACACTCACTCAACACACACTCAACACTCACTCAACACTCACTCAACACACACTCAACACACATTCAACACTCTCTCAACACTCACTCAACACACACTCAACACTCTCTCAACACTCACTCAACACACACTCAACATTCTCTCAACACTCACTCAACACTCACTCAACACTCACTCAACACACACTCAACACTCTCTCAACACTCACTCAACACACACTCAACACTCTCTCAACACTCACTCAACAATCACTCAACACTTCAACACTCTCAACACTCACTCAACACACTCAACACTCTCTCAACACTCACTCAACACAGACTCAACACTCACTCAACACTCACTCAACACTCACTCAACAATCACTCAACA
Organism: Eucyclogobius newberryi; assembly: GCF_026437365.1. Lineage (NCBI taxonomy): Eukaryota > Metazoa > Chordata > Actinopteri > Gobiiformes > Gobiidae > Eucyclogobius > Eucyclogobius newberryi. The sequence continues at coordinate 2,464,057 of NW_027315812.1, forward strand.
CTCTCAACACTCACTCAACACACACTCAACACACACTCAACACACATTCAACACTCACTCAACACACACTCAACACACACTCAACACACATTCAACACACACTCAACACTCTCTCAACACTCACTCAACACTCACTCAACACACATTCAACACTCTCTCAACACTCACTCAACACACACTCAACACTCTCAACACTCACTCAACACTCACTCAACACACACTCAACACTCACTCAACACTCACTCAACACACACTCAACACTCTTTCAACACTCACTCAAAACTCTCTTAACACACACTCAACACTCTCTCAACACTCACTCAACACTCACTCAACACTCACTCAACACACACTCAACACTCTCTCAACACTCTCTCAACACTCACTCAACACTCACTCAACACACACTCAACACTCACTCAACAATCACTCAACACTCACTCAACACACACTCAACACTCTCTCAACACTCACTCAACACTCACTCAACACTCACTCAACACTCTCTCAACTCTCACTCAACACTCACTCAACACTCACTCAACAATAACTCAACACTCACTCAACACTCACTCAACACTCGCTCAACACTCTCTCAACACTCTCTCAACACTCACTCAACACTCACTCAACACTCACTCAACACACACTCAACACACATTCAACACTCTCTCAACACTCACTCAACACACACTCAACACTTTCTCAACACTCACTCAACACTCACTCAACACACACTCAACTTTCTCTCAACACTCACTCAACACTCACTCAACACACACTCAACACTCACTCAACACTCACTCAACACACACTCAACACTCACTCAACACACACTAGACACACACTCAACACTCACTCAACACACACTCAACACTTTCTCAACACTCACTCAACACTCACTCAACACACACTCAACACACATTCAACACTCTCTCAACACACACTCAACACTCTCTCAACACTCACTCAACACACACTCAACATTCTCTCAACACTCACTCAACACACACTCAACACTCTCTCAACACTCTCTTAACACACACTCAACACTCTCTCAACACTCACTCAACACTCACTCAACACTCACTCAACACACACTCAACACTCACTCAACACTCACTCAACACTCACTCAACACTCACTCAACACACACTCAACACACATTCAACACTCTCTCAACACTCACTCAACACACACTCAACACTTTCTCAACACTCACTCAACACTCACTCAACACACACTCAACATTCTCTCAACACTCACTCAACACTCACTCAACACACACTCAACACTCACTCAACACTCACTTAACACACACTCAACACACACTCAACACAAACTCAACACTCAACACACACTCAACACACACTCAACACACACTCAACACACACTCAACACTCACTCAACACTCACTCAACACACACTCAACACTCACTCAACACACACTAGACACACACTCAACACTCACTCAACACACACTCAACACTTTCTCAACACTCACTCAACACTCACTCAACACACACTCAACACACATTCAACACTCTCTCAACACACACTCAACACTCTCTCAACACTCACTCAACACACACTCAACATTCTCTCAACACTCACTCAACACACACTCAACACTCTCTCAACACTCTCTTAACACACACTCAACACTCTCTCAACACTCACTCAACACTCACTCAACACTCACTCAACACACACTCAACACTCACTCAACACTCACTCAACACTCACTCAACACACACTCAACACAAACTCAACACTCACTCAACACACACTCAACACACACTCAACACTCACTCAACACACACTCAACACACACTCAACACTCACTCAACACTCACTCAACACACACTCAGCACTCACTCAACACACACTCAACACACATTCAACACTCACTCAACACACACTCAACACTCACTCAACACTCACTCAACACACACTCAACACACATTCAACACTCTCTCAACACTCACTCAACACACACTCAACACTCTCTCAACACTCACTCAACACACACTCAACATTCTCTCAACACTCACTCAACACTCACTCAACACTCACTCAACACACACTCAACACTCTCTCAACACTCACTCAACACACACTCAACACTCTCTCAACACTCACTCAACAATCACTCAACACTTCAACACTCTCAACACTCACTCAACACACTCAACACTCTCTCAACACTCACTCAACACAGACTCAACACTCACTCAACACTCACTCAACACTCACTCAACAATCACTCAACACTCTCAACACTCACTCAACACACACTCAACACACACTCAACACACACTCAACACTCACTCAACACACACTCAACACACACTCAACACACACTCAACACTCTCTCAACACTCACTCAACACTCACTCAACACACATTCAACACTCTCTCAACACTCACTCAACACACACTCAACACTCTCAACACTCACTCAACACTCACTCAACACACACTCAACACTCACTCAACACTCACTCAACACACACTCAACACTCTTTCAACACTCACTCAAAACTCTCTTAACACACACTCAACACTCTCTCAACACTCACTCAACACTCACTCAACACTCACTCAACACACACTCAACACTCTCTCAACACTCTCTCAACACTCACTCAACACTCACTCAACACAAACTCAACACTCACTCAACACACACTCAACACACACTCAACACTCACTCAACACACACTCAACACACACTCAACACTCACTCAACACTCACTCAACACACACTCAGCACTCACTCAACACACATTCAACACTCACTCAACACACACTCAACACTCACTCAACACTCACTCAACACACACTCAACACACATTCAACACTCTCTCAACACTCACTCAACACACACTCAACACTCTCTCAACACTCACTCAACACACACTCAACATTCTCTCAACACTCACTCAACACTCACTCAACACTCACTCAACACACACTCAACACTCTCTCAACACTCACTCAACACACACTCAACACTCTCTCAACACTCACTCAACAATCACTCAACACTTCAACACTCTCAACACTCACTCAACACACTCAACACTCTCTCAACACTCACTCAACACAGACTCAACACTCACTCAACACTCACTCAACACTCACTCAACAATCACTCAACACTCTCAACACTCACTCAACACACACTCAACACACACTCAACACACATTCAACACTCACTCAACACACACTCAACACACACTCAACACACATTCAACACACACTCAACACTCTCTCAACACTCACTCAACACTCACTCAACACACATTCAACACTCTCTCAACACTCACTCAACACACACTCAACACTCTCAACACTCACTCAACACTCACTCAACACACACTCAACACTCACTCAACACTCACTCAACACACACTCAACACTCTTTCAACACTCACTCAAAACTCTCTTAACACACACTCAACACTCTCTCAACACTCACTCAACACTCACTCAACACTCACTCAACACACACTCAACACTCTCTCAACACTCTCTCAACACTCACTCAACACTCACTCAACACACACTCAACACTCACTCAACAATCACTCAACACTCACTCAACACACACTCAACACTCTCTCAACACTCACTCAACACTCACTCAACACTCACTCAACACTCTCTCAACTCTCACTCAACACTCACTCAACACTCACTCAACAATAACTCAACACTCACTCAACACTCACTCAACACTCGCTCAACACTCTCTCAACACTCTCTCAACACTCACTCAACACTCACTCAACACTCACTCAACACACACTCAACACACATTCAACACTCTCTCAACACTCACTCAACACACACTCAACACTTTCTCAACACTCACTCAACACTCACTCAACACACACTCAACTTTCTCTCAACACTCACTCAACACTCACTCAACACACACTCAACACTCACTCAACACTCACTTAACACACACTCAACACACACTCAACACAAACTCAACACTCAACACACACTCAACACACACTCAACACACACTCAACACACACTCAACACTCACTCAACACTCACTCAACACACACTCAACACTCACTCAACACACACTAGACACACACTCAACACTCACTCAACACACACTCAACACTTTCTCAACACTCACTCAACACTCACTCAACACACACTCAACACACATTCAACACTCTCTCAACACACACTCAACACTCTCTCAACACTCACTCAACACACACTCAACATTCTCTCAACACTCACTCAACACACACTCAACACTCTCTCAACACTCTCTTAACACACACTCAACACTCTCTCAACACTCACTCAACACTCACTCAACACTCACTCAACACACACTCAACACTCACTCAACACTCACTCAACACTCACTCAACACACACTCAACACAAACTCAACACTCACTCAACACACACTCAACACACACTCAACACTCACTCAACACACACTCAACACACACTCAACAATCACTCAACACTCACTCAACACACACTCAGCACTCACTCAACACACACTCAACACACATTCAACACTCACTCAACACACACTCAACACTCACTCAACACTCACTTAACACACACTCAACACACATTCAACACTCTCTCAACACTCACTCAACACACACTCAACACTCTCTCAACACTCACTCAACACACACTCAACATTCTCTCAACACTCACTCAACACTCACTCAACACTCACTCAACACACACTCAACACTCTCTCAACACTCACTCAACACACACACAACACTCTCTCAACACTCACTCAACACTCTCTTAACACACACTCAACACTCTCTCAACACTCACTCAACAATCACTCAACACTCTCAACACTCACTCAACACTCACTCAACACACTCAACACTCTCTCAACACTCACTCAACACACACTCAACACTCACTCAACACTCACTCAACACTCACTCAACAATCACTCAACACTCTCAACACTCACTCAACACTCACTCAACACACACTCAACACTCACTCAACACTCACTCAACACACACTCAACACTCTTTCAACACTCACTCAAAACTCTCTTAACACACACTCAACACTCTCTCAACACTCACTCAACACTCACTCAACAATCACTCAACACTCTCAACACTCACTCAACACTCACTCAACACACACTCAACACTCTCTCAACACTCTCTCAACACTCACTCAACACTCACTCAACACACACTCAACACTCACTCAACAATCACTCAACACTCACTCAACACACACTCAACACTCTCTCAACACTCACTCAACACTCACTCAACACTCACTCAACACTCTCTCAACTCTCACTCAACACTCACTCAACACTCACTCAACAATCACTCAACACTCACTCAACACTCACTCAACACTCGCTCAACACTCTCTCAACACTCTCTCAACACTCACTCAACACTCACTCAACACTCACTCAACACACACTCAACACTCACTCAACACACACTCAACACACACTCAACACTCACTCAACACTCACTCAACACTCACTCAACACACACTCAGCACTCACTCAACACACACTCAACACACATTCAACACTCACTCAACACACACTCAACACTCACTCAACACTCTCTCAACACTCACTCAACACTCTCTTAACACACACTCAACATTCTCTCAACACTCACTCAACACACACTCAACACTCTCTCAACACTCACTCAACACTCTCTTAACACACACTCAACACTCTCTCAACACTCACTCAACAATCACTCAACACTCTCAACACTCACTCAACACACTCAACACTCTCTCAACACTCACTCAACACAGACTCAACACTCACTCAACACTCACTCAACAATCACTCAACACTCTCAACACTCACTCAACACACACTCAACACACACTCAACACACATTCAACACTCACTCAACACACACTCAACACACACTCAACACACATTCAACACACACTCAACACTCTCTCAACACTCACTCAACACTCACTCAACACACACTCAACACTCTCAACACTCACTCAACACTCACTCAACACACACTCAACACTCACTCAACACTCACTCAACACACACTCAACACTCTTTCAACACTCACTCAAAACTCTCTTAACACACACTCAACACTCTCTCAACACTCACTCAACACTCACTCAACAATCACTCAACACTCTCAACACTCACTCAACACTCACTCAACACACACTCAACACTCTCTCAACACTCTCTCAACACTCACTCAACACTCACTCAACACACACTCAACACTCACTCAACAATCACTCAACACTCACTCAACACACACTCAACACTCTCTCAACACTCACTCAACACTCACTCAACACTCACTCAACACTCTCTCAACTCTCACTCAACACTCACTCAACACTCGCTCAACACTCTCTCAACACTTTCTCAACACTCACTCAACACTCACTCAACACACACTCAACATTCTCTCAACACTCACTCAACACTCACTCAACACACACTCAACACTCACTCAACACTCACTTAACACACACTCAACACACACTCAACACAAACTCAACACTCAACACACACTCAACACACACTCAACACACACTCAACACACACTCAACACTCACTCAACACTCACTCAACACACACTCAACACTCACTCAACACACACTAGACACACACTCAACACTCACTCAACACACACTCAACACTTTCTCAACACTCACTCAACACACACTCAACACACATTCAACACTCTCTCAACACACACTCAACACTCTCTCAACACTCACTCAACACACACTCAACATTCTCTCAACACTCACTCAACACACACTCAACACTCTCTCAACACTCTCTTAACACACACTCAACACTCACTCAACACTCACTCAACACTCACTCAACACACACTCAACACTCACTCAACACTCACTCAACACTCACTCAACACACACTCAACACAAACTCAACACTCACTCAACACACACTCAACACACACTCAACACTCACTCAACACACACTCAACACACACTCAACACTCACTCAACACTCACTCAACACACACTCAGCACTCACTCAACACACACTCAACACACATTCAACACTCACTCAACACTCACTCAACACTCACTCAACACACACTCAACACACATTCAACACTCTCTCAACACTCACTCAACACACACTCAACACTCTCTCAACACTCACTCAACACACACTCAACATTCTCTCAACACTCACTCAACACTCACTCAACACTCACTCAACACACACTCAACACTCTCAACACTCACTCAACACACACTCAACACTCTCTCAACACTCACTCAACACTCTCTTAACACACACTCAACACTCTCTCAACACTCACTCAACAATCACTCAACACTCTCAACACTCACTCAACACTCACTCAACACACTCAACACTCTCTCAACACTCACTCAACACACACTCAACACTCACTCAACACTCACTCAACACTCACTCAACAATCACTCAACACTCTCAACACTCACTCAACACTCACTCAACACACACTCAACACTCACTCAACACTCACTCAACACACACTCAACACTCTTTCAACACTCACTCAAAACTCTCTTAACACACACTCAACACTCTCTCAACACTCACTCAACACTCACTCAACAATCACTCAACACTCTCAACACTCACTCAACACTCACTCAACACACACTCAACACTCTCTCAACACTCTCTCAACACTCACTCAACACTCACTCAACACACACTCAACACTCACTCAACAATCACTCAACACTCACTCAACACACACTCAACACTCTCTCAACACTCACTCAACACTCACTCAACACTCACTCAACACTCTCTCAACTCTCACTCAACACTCACTCAACACTCACTCAACAATCACTCAACACTCACTCAACACTCACTCAACACTCGCTCAACACTCTCTCAACACTCACTCAACACTCACTCAACACTCACTCAACACACACTCAACACACATTCAACACTCTCTCAACCCTCACTCAACACACACTCAACACTTTCTCAACACTCACTCAACACTCACTCAACACACACTCAACATTCTCTCAACACTCACTCAACACTCACTCAACACACACTCAACACTCACTCAACACTCACTTAACACACACTCAACACACACTCAACACAAACTCAACACTCAACACACACTCAACACACACTCAACACACACTCAACACACACTCAACACACACTCAACACTCACTCAACACTCACTCAACACTCACTCAACACACACTCAACACTCACTCAACACACACTAGACACACACTCAACACTCACTCAACACACACTCAACACTTTCTCAACACTCACTCAACACTCACTCAACACACACTCAACACACATTCAACACTCTCTCAACACACACTCAACACTCTCTCAACACTCACTCAACACACACTCAACATTCTCTCAACACTCACTCAACACACACTCAACACTCTCTCAACACTCTCTTAACACACACTCAACACTCTCTCAACACTCACTCAACACTCACTCAACACACACTCAACACTCACTCAACACTCACTCAACACTCACTCAACACACACTCAACACAAACTCAACACTCACTCAACACACACTCAACACACACTCAACACTCACTCAACACACACTCAACACACACTCAACACTCACTCAACACTCACTCAACACACACTCAGCACTCACTCAACACACACTCAACACACATTCAACACTCACTCAACACACACTCAACACTCACTCAACACTCACTCAACACACACTCAACACACATTCAACACTCTCTCAACACTCACTCAACACACACTCAACATTCTCTCAACACTCACTCAACACTCACTCAACACTCACTCAACACACACTCAACACTCTCTCAACACTCACTCAACACACACTCAACACTCTCTCAACACTCACTCAACACTCTCTTAACACACACTCAACACTCTCTCAACACTCACTCAACAATCACTCAACACTCTCAACACTCACTCAACACTCACTCAACACACTCAACACTCTCTCAACACTCACTCAACACACACTCAACACTCACTCAACACTCACTCAACACTCACTCAACAATCACTCAACACTCTCAACACTCTCAAGACTCACTCAACACACACTCAACACACACTCAACACACATTCAACACTCACTCAACACACACTCAACACACACTCAACACTCTCTCAACACTCACTCAACACTCACTCAACACACACTCAACACACATTCAACACTCTCTCAACACTCACTCAACACACACTCAACACTCTCTCAACACTCACTCAACACTCACTCAACACTCACTCAACACACATTCAACACTCACTCAACACTCTCTCAACACTCACTCAACACACACTCAACATTCTCTCAACACACACTCAACACACACTCAACACTCACTCAACACTCACTCAACACACACTCAACATTCTCTCAACACACACTCAACACACACTCAACACTCACTCAACACTCACTCAACACACACTCAACACTCACTCAACACACACTAGACACACACTCAACACACACTCAACACTTTCTCAACACTCACTCAACACACACTCAACACACATTCAACACTCTCTCAACACACACTCAACACTCTCTCAACACTCACTCAACACACACTCAACATTCTCTCAACACTCACTCAACACACACTCAACACTCTCTCAACACTCTCTTAACACACACTCAACACTCTCTCAACACTCACTCAACACTCACTCAACACTCACTCAACACACACTCAACACTCACTCAACACTCACTCAACACAAACTCAACACTCACTCAACACACACTCAACACTCACTCAACACACACTCAACACACACTCAACACTCACTCAACACTCACTCAACACACACTCAGCACTCACTCAACACACATTCAACACTCACTCAACACTCACTCAACACTCACTCAACACACACCACTCAACACTCTCTCAACACTCACTCAACACACACTCAACATCTCTCAACACTCACTCAACACTCGACTCAACACTCACTTCAACACTCACTCACACTCACTACAACACTCACTCAACACACAACACACACTCAACACTCTCTCAACACTCACTCAACACACACTCAACACTCTCTCAACACTCACTCAACACTCTCTTAACACACACTCAACACTCTCTCAACAATCACTCAACAATCACTCAACACTCTCAACACTCACTCAACACTCACTCAACACACTCAACACTCTCTCAACACTCACTCAACACACACTCAACACTCACTCAACACTCACTCAACACTCACTCAACAATCACTCAACACTCTCAACACTCACTCAACACTCACTCAACACACACTCAACACTCACTCAACACTCACTCAACACACACTCAACACTCTTTCAACACTCACTCAAAACTCTCTTAACACACACTCAACACTCTCTCAACACTCACTCAACACTCACTCAACAATCACTCAACACTCTCAACACTCACTCAACACACACTCAACACTCTCTCAACACTCACTCAACACTCACTCAACACACACTCAACACTCACTCAACAATCACTCAACACTCACTCAACACACACTCAACACTCTCTCAACACTCACTCAACACTCACTCAACACTCACTCAACACTCTCTCAACTCTCACTCAACACTCACTCAACACTCACTCAACAATCACTCAACACTCACTCAACACTCACTCAACACTCGCTCAACACTCTCTCAACACTCTCTCAACACTCACTCAACACTCACTCAACACTCACTCAACACACACTCAACACACATTCAACACTCTCTCAACCCTCACTCAACACACACTCAACACTCAACACACACTCAACACACACTCAACACACACTCAACACACACTCAACACTCACTCAACACTCACTCAACACACACTCAACACTCACTCAACACACACTAGACACACACTCAACACTCACTCAACACACACTCAACACTTTCTCAACACTCACTCAACACTCACTCAACACACACTCAACACACATTCAACACTCTCTCAACACACACTCAACACTCTCTCAACACTCACTCAACACACACTCAACATTCTCTCAACACTCACTCAACACACACTCAACACTCTCTCAACACTCTCTTAACACACACTCAACACTCTCTCAACACTCACTCAACACTCACTCAACACTCACTCAACACACACTCAACACTCACTCAACACTCACTCAACACTCACTCAACACACACTCAACACAAACTCAACACTCACTCAACACTCACTCAACACACACTCAACACTCACTCAACACACACTCAACACACACTCAACAATCACTCAACACTCACTCAACACACACTCAGCACTCACTCAACACACACTCAACACACATTCAACACTCACTCAACACACACTCAACACTCACTCAACACTCACTCAACACACACTCAACACACATTCAACACTCTCTCAACACTCACTCAACACACACTCAACACTCTCTCAACACTCACTCAACACACACTCAACATTCTCTCAACACTCACTCAACACTCACTCAACACTCACTCAACACACACTCAACACTCTCTCAACACTCACTCAACACACACTCAACACTCTCTCAACACTCACTCAACACTCTCTTAACACACACTCAACACTCTCTCAACACTCACTCAACAATCACTCAACACTCACTCAACACTCACTCAACACACTCAACACTCTCTCAACACTCACTCAACACACACTCAACACTCACTCAACACTCACTCAACACTCACTCAACAATCACTCAACACTCTCAACACTCACTCAACACTCACTCAACACACACTCAACACTCACTCAACACTCACTCAACACACACTCAACACTCTTTCAACACTCACTCAAAACTCTCTTAACACACACTCAACACTCTCTCAACACTCACTCAACACTCACTCAACAATCACTCAACACTCTCAACACTCACTCAACACTCACTCAACACACACTCAACACTCTCTCAACACTCTCTCAACACTCACTCAACACTCACTCAACACACACTCAACACTCACTCAACAATCACTCAACACTCACTCAACACACACTCAACACTCACTCAACACTCACTCAACACTCACTCAACAATCACTCAACACTCTCAACACTCACTCAACACTCACTCAACACTCTCTCAACACTCACTCAACACACACTCAACACTCACTCAACACTCACTCAACACTCACTCAACAATCACTCAACACTCTCAACACTCACTCAACACTCACTCAACACACACTCAACACTCACTCAACACTCACTCAACACACACTCAACACTCTTTCAACACTCACTCAACACACACTCAACACACACTCAGCACTCACTCAACACACACTCAACACACATTCAACACTCACTCAACACACACTCAACACTCACTCAACACTCTCTCAACACTCACTCAACACTCTCTTAACACACACTCAACATTCTCTCAACACTCACTCAACACACACTCAACACTCTCTCAACACTCACTCAACACTCTCTTAACACACACTCAACACTCTTTCAACACTCACTCAACAATCACTCAACACTCTCAACACTCACTCAACACACTCAACACTCTCTCAACACTCACTCAACACAGACTCAACACTCACTCAACACTCACTCAACACTCACTCAACAATCACTCAACACTCTCAACACTCACTCAACACACACTCAACACACACTCAACACACATTCAACACTCACTCAACACACACTCAACACACACTCAACACACATTCAACACACACTCAACACTCTCTCAACACTCACTCAACACTCACTCAACACACATTCAACACTCTCTCAACACTCACTCAACACACACTCAACACTCTCAACACTCACTCAACACTCACTCAACACACACTCAACACTCACTCAACACTCACTCAACACACACTCAACACTCTTTCAACACTCACTCAAAACTCTCTTAACACACACTCAACACTCTCTCAACACTCACTCAACACTCACTCAACAATCACTCAACACTCTCAACACTCACTCAACACTCACTCAACACACACTCAACACTCTCTCAACACTCTCTCAACACTCACTCAACACTCACTCAACACACACTCAACACTCACTCAACAATCACTCAACACTCACTCAACACACACTCAACACTCTCTCAACACTCACTCAACACTCACTCAACACTCACTCAACACTCTCTCAACTCTCACTCAACACTCACTCAACACTCACTCAACACTCACTCAACACTCGCTCAACACTCTCTCAACACTCTCTCAACACTCACTCAACACTCACTCAACACTCACTCAACACTCACTCAACACACACTCAACACACATTCAACACTCTCTCAACACTCACTCAACACACACTCAACACTTTCTCAACACTCACTCAACACTCACTCAACACACACTCAACATTCTCTCAACACTCACTCAACACTCACTCAACACACACTCAACACTCACTCAACACTCACTTAACACACACTCAACACACACTCAACACAAACTCAACACTCAACACACACTCAACACACACTCAACACACACTCAACACACACTCAACACTCACTCAACACTCACTCAACACACACTCAACACTCACTCAACACACACTAGACACACACTCAACACTCACTCAACACACACTCAACACTTTCTCAACACTCACTCAACACTCACTCAACACACACTCAACACACATTCAACACTCTCTCAACACACACTCAACACTCTCTCAACACTCACTCAACACACACTCAACATTCTCTCAACACTCACTCAACACACACTCAACACTCTCTCAACACTCTCTTAACACACACTCAACACTCTCTCAACACTCACTCAACACTCACTCAACACTCACTCAACACACACTCAACACTCACTCAACACTCACTCAACACTCACTCAACACTCACTCAACACACACTCAACACACATTCAACACTCTCTCAACACTCACTCAACACACACTCAACACTTTCTCAACACTCACTCAACACTCACTCAACACACACTCAACATTCTCTCAACACTCACTCAACACTCACTCAACACACACTCAACACTCACTCAACACTCACTTAACACACACTCAACACACACTCAACACAAACTCAACACTCAACACACACTCAACACACACTCAACACACACTCAACACACACTCAACACTCACTCAACACTCACTCAACACACACTCAACACTCACTCAACACACACTAGACACACACTCAACACTCACTCAACACACACTCAACACTCACTCAACACACACTCAACACACACTCAACACTCACTCAACACTCACTCAACACACACTCAGCACTCACTCAACACACACTCAACACACATTCAACACTCACTCAACACACACTCAACACTCACTCAACACTCACTCAACACACACTCAACACACATTCAACACTCTCTCAACACTCACTCAACACACACTCAACACTCTCTCAACACTCACTCAACACACACTCAACATTCTCTCAACACTCACTCAACACTCACTCAACACTCACTCAACACACACTCAACACTCTCTCAACACTCACTCAACACACACTCAACACTCTCTCAACACTCACTCAACAATCACTCAACACTTCAACACTCTCAACACTCACTCAACACACTCAACACTCTCTCAACACTCACTCAACACAGACTCAACACTCACTCAACACTCACTCAACACTCACTCAACAATCACTCAACACTCTCAACACTCACTCAACACACACTCAACACACACTCAACACACATTCAACACTCACTCAACACTCACTCAACACACACTCAACACTCTCTCAACACTCACTCAACACTCTCTTAACACACACTCAACACTCTCTCAACAATCACTCAACAATCACTCAACACTCTCAACACTCACTCAACACTCACTCAACACACTCAACACTCTCTCAACACTCACTCAACACACACTCAACACTCACTCAACACTCACTCAACACTCACTCAACAATCACTCAACACTCTCAACACTCACTCAACACTCACTCAACACACACTCAACACTCACTCAACACTCACTCAACACACACTCAACACTCTTTCAACACTCACTCAAAACTCTCTTAACACACACTCAACACTCTCTCAACACTCACTCAACACTCACTCAACAATCACTCAACACTCTCAACACTCACTCAACACACACTCAACACTCTCTCAACACTCACTCAACACTCACTCAACACACACTCAACACTCACTCAACAATCACTCAACACTCACTCAACACACACTCAACACTCTCTCAACACTCACTCAACACTCACTCAACACTCACTCAACACTCTCTCAACTCTCACTCAACACTCACTCAACACTCACTCAACAATCACTCAACACTCACTCAACACTCACTCAACACTCGCTCAACACTCTCTCAACACTCTCTCAACACTCACTCAACACTCACTCAACACTCACTCAACACACACTCAACACACATTCAACACTCTCTCAACCCTCACTCAACACACACTCAACACTCAACACACACTCAACACACACTCAACACACACTCAACACACACTCAACACTCACTCAACACTCACTCAACACACACTCAACACTCACTCAACACACACTAGACACACACTCAACACTCACTCAACACACACTCAACACTTTCTCAACACTCACTCAACACTCACTCAACACACACTCAACACACATTCAACACTCTCTCAACACACACTCAACACTCTCTCAACACTCACTCAACACACACTCAACATTCTCTCAACACTCACTCAACACACACTCAACACTCTCTCAACACTCTCTTAACACACACTCAACACTCTCTCAACACTCACTCAACACTCACTCAACACTCACTCAACACACACTCAACACTCACTCAACACTCACTCAACACTCACTCAACACACACTCAACACAAACTCAACACTCACTCAACACTCACTCAACACACACTCAACACTCACTCAACACACACTCAACACACACTCAACAATCACTCAACACTCACTCAACACACACTCAGCACTCACTCAACACACACTCAACACACATTCAACACTCACTCAACACACACTCAACACTCACTCAACACTCACTCAACACACACTCAACACACATTCAACACTCTCTCAACACTCACTCAACACACACTCAACACTCTCTCAACACTCACTCAACACACACTCAACATTCTCTCAACACTCACTCAACACTCACTCAACACTCACTCAACACACACTCAACACTCTCTCAACACTCACTCAACACACACTCAACACTCTCTCAACACTCACTCAACACTCTCTTAACACACACTCAACACTCTCTCAACACTCACTCAACAATCACTCAACACTCACTCAACACTCACTCAACACACTCAACACTCTCTCAACACTCACTCAACACACACTCAACACTCACTCAACACTCACTCAACACTCACTCAACAATCACTCAACACTCTCAACACTCACTCAACACTCACTCAACACACACTCAACACTCACTCAACACTCACTCAACACACACTCAACACTCTTTCAACACTCACTCAAAACTCTCTTAACACACACTCAACACTCTCTCAACACTCACTCAACACTCACTCAACAATCACTCAACACTCTCAACACTCACTCAACACTCACTCAACACACACTCAACACTCTCTCAACACTCTCTCAACACTCACTCAACACTCACTCAACACACACTCAACACTCACTCAACAATCACTCAACACTCACTCAACACACACTCAACACTCACTCAACACTCACTCAACACTCACTCAACAATCACTCAACACTCTCAACACTCACTCAACACTCACTCAACACTCTCTCAACACTCACTCAACACACACTCAACACTCACTCAACACTCACTCAACACTCACTCAACAATCACTCAACACTCTCAACACTCACTCAACACTCACTCAACACACACTCAACACTCACTCAACACTCACTCAACACACACTCAACACTCTTTCAACACTCACTCAACACACACTCAACACACACTCAGCACTCACTCAACACACACTCAACACACATTCAACACTCACTCAACACACACTCAACACTCACTCAACACTCTCTCAACACTCACTCAACACTCTCTTAACACACACTCAACATTCTCTCAACACTCACTCAACACACACTCAACACTCTCTCAACACTCACTCAACACTCTCTTAACACACACTCAACACTCTTTCAACACTCACTCAACAATCACTCAACACTCTCAACACTCACTCAACACACTCAACACTCTCTCAACACTCACTCAACACAGACTCAACACTCACTCAACACTCACTCAACACTCACTCAACAATCACTCAACACTCTCAACACTCACTCAACACACACTCAACACACACTCAACACACATTCAACACTCACTCAACACACACTCAACACACACTCAACACACATTCAACACACACTCAACACTCTCTCAACACTCACTCAACACTCACTCAACACACATTCAACACTCTCTCAACACTCACTCAACACACACTCAACACTCTCAACACTCACTCAACACTCACTCAACACACACTCAACACTCACTCAACACTCACTCAACACACACTCAACACTCTTTCAACACTCACTCAAAACTCTCTTAACACACACTCAACACTCTCTCAACACTCACTCAACACTCACTCAACAATCACTCAACACTCTCAACACTCACTCAACACTCACTCAACACACACTCAACACTCTCTCAACACTCTCTCAACACTCACTCAACACTCACTCAACACACACTCAACACTCACTCAACAATCACTCAACACTCACTCAACACACACTCAACACTCTCTCAACACTCACTCAACACTCACTCAACACTCACTCAACACTCTCTCAACTCTCACTCAACACTCACTCAACACTCACTCAACACTCACTCAACACTCGCTCAACACTCTCTCAACACTCTCTCAACACTCACTCAACACTCACTCAACACTCACTCAACACTCACTCAACACACACTCAACACACATTCAACACTCTCTCAACACTCACTCAACACACACTCAACACTTTCTCAACACTCACTCAACACTCACTCAACACACACTCAACATTCTCTCAACACTCACTCAACACTCACTCAACACACACTCAACACTCACTCAACACTCACTTAACACACACTCAACACACACTCAACACAAACTCAACACTCAACACACACTCAACACACACTCAACACACACTCAACACACACTCAACACTCACTCAACACTCACTCAACACACACTCAACACTCACTCAACACACACTAGACACACACTCAACACTCACTCAACACACACTCAACACTTTCTCAACACTCACTCAACACTCACTCAACACACACTCAACACACATTCAACACTCTCTCAACACACACTCAACACTCTCTCAACACTCACTCAACACACACTCAACATTCTCTCAACACTCACTCAACACACACTCAACACTCTCTCAACACTCTCTTAACACACACTCAACACTCTCTCAACACTCACTCAACACTCACTCAACACTCACTCAACACACACTCAACACTCACTCAACACTCACTCAACACTCACTCAACACTCACTCAACACACACTCAACACACATTCAACACTCTCTCAACACTCACTCAACACACACTCAACACTTTCTCAACACTCACTCAACACTCACTCAACACACACTCAACATTCTCTCAACACTCACTCAACACTCACTCAACACACACTCAACACTCACTCAACACTCACTTAACACACACTCAACACACACTCAACACAAACTCAACACTCAACACACACTCAACACACACTCAACACACACTCAACACACACTCAACACTCACTCAACACTCACTCAACACACACTCAACACTCACTCAACACACACTAGACACACACTCAACACTCACTCAACACACACTCAACACTTTCTCAACACTCACTCAACACTCACTCAACACACACTCAACACACATTCAACACTCTCTCAACACACACTCAACACTCTCTCAACACTCTCTCAACACTCACTCAACACTCACTCAACAATCACTCAACACTCTCAACACTCACTCAACACTCACTCAACACACACTCAACACTCTCTCAACACTCTCTCAACACTCACTCAACACTCACTCAACACACACTCAACACTCACTCAACAATCACTCAACACTCACTCAACACACACTCAACACTCACTCAACACTCACTCAACACTCACTCAACAATCACTCAACACTCTCAACACTCACTCAACACTCACTCAACACTCTCTCAACACTCACTCAACACACACTCAACACTCACTCAACACTCACTCAACACTCACTCAACAATCACTCAACACTCTCAACACTCACTCAACACTCACTCAACACACACTCAACACTCACTCAACACTCACTCAACACACACTCAACACTCTTTCAACACTCACTCAACACACACTCAACACACACTCAGCACTCACTCAACACACACTCAACACACATTCAACACTCACTCAACACACACTCAACACTCACTCAACACTCTCTCAACACTCACTCAACACTCTCTTAACACACACTCAACATTCTCTCAACACTCACTCAACACACACTCAACACTCTCTCAACACTCACTCAACACTCTCTTAACACACACTCAACACTCTTTCAACACTCACTCAACAATCACTCAACACTCTCAACACTCACTCAACACACTCAACACTCTCTCAACACTCACTCAACACAGACTCAACACTCACTCAACACTCACTCAACACTCACTCAACAATCACTCAACACTCTCAACACTCACTCAACACACACTCAACACACACTCAACACACATTCAACACTCACTCAACACACACTCAACACACACTCAACACACATTCAACACACACTCAACACTCTCTCAACACTCACTCAACACTCACTCAACACACATTCAACACTCTCTCAACACTCACTCAACACACACTCAACACTCTCAACACTCACTCAACACTCACTCAACACACACTCAACACTCACTCAACACTCACTCAACACACACTCAACACTCTTTCAACACTCACTCAAAACTCTCTTAACACACACTCAACACTCTCTCAACACTCACTCAACACTCACTCAACAATCACTCAACACTCTCAACACTCACTCAACACTCACTCAACACACACTCAACACTCTCTCAACACTCTCTCAACACTCACTCAACACTCACTCAACACACACTCAACACTCACTCAACAATCACTCAACACTCACTCAACACACACTCAACACTCTCTCAACACTCACTCAACACTCACTCAACACTCTCTCAACTCTCACTCAACACTCACTCAACACTCACTCAACACTCACTCAACACTCGCTCAACACTCTCTCAACACTCTCTCAACACTCACTCAACACTCACTCAACACTCACTCAACACTCACTCAACACACACTCAACACACATTCAACACTCTCTCAACACTCACTCAACACACACTCAACACTTTCTCAACACTCACTCAACACTCACTCAACACACACTCAACATTCTCTCAACACTCACTCAACACTCACTCAACACACACTCAACACTCACTCAACACTCACTTAACACACACTCAACACACACTCAACACAAACTCAACACTCAACACACACTCAACACACACTCAACACACACTCAACACACACTCAACACTCACTCAACACTCACTCAACACACACTCAACACTCACTCAACACACACTAGACACACACTCAACACTCACTCAACACACACTCAACACTTTCTCAACACTCACTCAACACTCACTCAACACACACTCAACACACATTCAACACTCTCTCAACACACACTCAACACTCTCTCAACACTCACTCAACACACACTCAACATTCTCTCAACACTCACTCAACACACACTCAACACTCTCTCAACACTCTCTTAACACACACTCAACACTCTCTCAACACTCACTCAACACTCACTCAACACTCACTCAACACACACTCAACACTCACTCAACACTCACTCAACACTCACTCAACACTCACTCAACACACACTCAACACACATTCAACACTCTCTCAACACTCACTCAACACACACTCAACACTTTCTCAACACTCACTCAACACTCACTCAACACACACTCAACATTCTCTCAACACTCACTCAACACTCACTCAACACACACTCAACACTCACTCAACACTCACTTAACACACACTCAACACACACTCAACACAAACTCAACACTCAACACACACTCAACACACACTCAACACACACTCAACACACACTCAACACTCACTCAACACTCACTCAACACACACTCAACACTCACTCAACACACACTAGACACACACTCAACACTCACTCAACACACACTCAACACTTTCTCAACACTCACTCAACACTCACTCAACACACACTCAACACACATTCAACACTCTCTCAACACACACTCAACACTCTCTCAACACTCACTCAACACACACTCAACATTCTCTCAACACTCACTCAACACACACTCAACACTCTCTCAACACTCTCTTAACACACACTCAACACTCTCTCAACACTCACTCAACACTCACTCAACACTCACTCAACACACACTCAACACTCACTCAACACTCACTCAACACACACTCAACACAAACTCAACACTCACTCAACACACACTCAACACACACTCAACACTCACTCAACACACACTCAACACACACTCAACACTCACTCAACACTCACTCAACACACACTCAGCACTCACTCAACACACACTCAACACACATTCAACACTCACTCAACACACACTCAACACTCACTCAACACTCACTCAACACACACTCAACACACATTCAACACTCTCTCAACACTCACTCAACACACACTCAACACTCTCTCAACACTCACTCAACACACACTCAACATTCTCTCAACACTCACTCAACACTCACTCAACACTCACTCAACACACACTCAACACTCTCTCAACACTCACTCAACACACACTCAACACTCTCTCAACACTCACTCAACAATCACTCAACACTTCAACACTCTCAACACTCACTCAACACACTCAACACTCTCTCAACACTCACTCAACACAGACTCAACACTCACTCAACACTCACTCAACACTCACTCAACAATCACTCAACACTCTCAACACTCACTCAACACACACTCAACACACACTCAACACACATTCAACACTCACTCAACACACACTCAACACACACTCAACACACATTCAACACACACTCAACACTCTCTCAACACTCACTCAACACTCACTCAACACACATTCAACACTCTCTCAACACTCACTCAACACACACTCAACACTCTCAACACTCACTCAACACTCACTCAACACACACTCAACACTCACTCAACACTCACTCAACACACACTCAACACTCTTTCAACACTCACTCAAAACTCTCTTAACACACACTCAACACTCTCTCAACACTCACTCAACACTCACTCAACAATCACTCAACACTCTCAACACTCACTCAACACTCACTCAACACACACTCAACACTCTCTCAACACTCTCTCAACACTCACTCAACACTCACTCAACACACACTCAACACTCACTCAACAATCACTCAACACTCACTCAACACACACTCAACACTCTCTCAACACTCACTCAACACTCACTCAACACTCACTCAACACTCTCTCAACTCTCACTCAACACTCACTCAACACTCACTCAACAATAACTCAACACTCACTCAACACTCACTCAACACTCTCTCAACACTCTCTCAACACTCTCTCAACACTCACTCAACACTCACTCAACACTCACTCAACACACACTCAACACACATTCAACACTCTCTCAACACTCACTCAACACACACTCAACACTCTCTAAACACTCACTCAACACTCACTCAACACTCACTCAACACACACTCAACACAAACTCAACACTCACTCAACACACACTCAACACACACTCAACACTCACTCAACACACACTCAACACACACTCAACACTCACTCAACACACACTCAACACACACTCAACACACACTCAACACTCACTCAACACACACTCAACACACACTCAACACTCTCTCAACACTCACTCAACACTCACTCAACACACACTCAACATTCTCTCAACACTCACTCAACACACACTCAACACTCTCTCAACACTCTCTTAACACACACTCAACACTCTCTCAACACTCACTCAACACTCACTCAACACTCACTCAACACACACTCAACACTCACTCAACACACACTCAACACACACTCAACACTCACTCAACACACACTCAACACACACTCAACACTCACTCAACACTCACTCAACACTCACTCAACACACACTCAGCACTCACTCAACACACACTCAACACACATTCAACACTCACTCAACACACACTCAACACTCACTCAACACTCTCTCAACACTCACTCAACACTCTCTTAACACACACTCAACATTCTCTCAACACTCACTCAACACTCACTCAACACACACTCAACACTCTCTCAACACTCACTCAACACTCTCTTAACACACACTCAACACTCTCTCAACACTCACTCAACAATCACTCAACACTTCAACACTCTCAACACTCACTCAACACACTCAACACTCTCTCAACACTCACTCAACACAGACTCAACACTCACTCAACACTCACTCAACACTCACTCAACAATCACTCAACACTCTCAACACTCACTCAACACACACTCAACACACACTCAACACACACTCAACACACATTCAACACTCACTCAACACACACTCAACACACACTCAACACACATTCAACACACACTCAACACTCTCTCAACACTCACTCAACACTCACTCAACACACATTCAACACTCTCTCAACACTCACTCAACACACACTCAACACTCTCAACACTCACTCAACACTCACTCAACACACACTCAACACTCACTCAACACTCACTCAACACACACTCAACACTCTTTCAACACTCACTCAAAACTCTCTTAACACACACTCAACACTCTCTCAACACTCACTCAACACTCACTCAACAATCACTCAACACTCTCAACACTCACTCAACACTCACTCAACACACACTCAACACTCTCTCAACACTCTCTCAACACTCACTCAACACTCACTCAACACACACTCAACACTCACTCAACAATCACTCAACACTCACTCAACACACACTCAACACTCTCTCAACACTCACTCAACACTCACTCAACACTCACTCAACACTCTCTCAACACTCACTCAACACTCACTCAACAATCACTCAACACTCACTCAACACTCACTCAACACTCGCTCAACACTCTCTCAACACTCTCTCAACACTCACTCAACACTCACTCAACACTCACTCAACACACACTCAACACACATTCAACACTCTCTCAACACTCACTCAACACACACTCAACACTTTCTCAACACTCACTCAACACTCACTCAACACACACTCAACATTCTCTCAACACTCACTCAACACTCACTCAACACACACTCAACACTCACTTAACACACACTCAACACACACTCAACACAAACTCAACACTCAACACACACTCAACACACACTCAACACACACTCAACACACACTCAACACTCACTCAACACTCACTCAACACACACTCAACACTCACTCAACACACACTAGACACACACTCAACACTCACTCAACACACACTCAACACTTTCTCAACACTCACTCAACACTCACTCAACACACACTCAACACACATTCAACACTCTCTCAACACACACTCAACACTCTCTCAACACTCACTCAACACACACTCAACATTCTCTCAACACTCACTCAACACACACTCAACACTCTCTCAACACTCTCTTAACACACACTCAACACTCTCTCAACACTCACTCAACACTCACTCAACACTCACTCAACACACACTCAACACTCACTCAACACTCACTCAACACTCACTCAACACACACTCAACACAAACTCAACACTCACTCAACACTCACTCAACACACACTCAACACTCACTCAACACACACTCAACACACACTCAACAATCACTCAACACTCACTCAACACACACTCAGCACTCACTCAACACACACTCAACACACATTCAACACTCACTCAACACTCACTCAACACTCACTCAACACACACTCAACACACATTCAACACTCTCTCAACACTCACTCAACACACACTCAACACTCTCTCAACACTCACTCAACACACACTCAACATTCTCTCAACACTCACTCAACACTCACTCAACACTCACTCAACACACACTCAACACTCTCTCAACACTCACTCAACACACACTCAACACTCTCTCAACACTCACTCAACACTCTCTTAACACACACTCAACACTCTCTCAACACTCACTCAACAATCACTCAACACTCACTCAACACTCACTCAACACACTCAACACTCTCTCAACACTCACTCAACACACACTCAACACTCACTCAACACTCACTCAACACTCACTCAACAATCACTCAACACTCTCAACACTCACTCAACACTCACTCAACACACACTCAACACTCACTCAACACTCACTCAACACACACTCAACACTCTTTCAACACTCACTCAAAACTCTCTTAACACACACTCAACACTCTCTCAACACTCACTCAACACTCACTCAACAATCACTCAACACTCTCAACACTCACTCAACACTCACTCAACACACACTCAACACTCTCTCAACACTCTCTCAACACTCACTCAACACTCACTCAACACACACTCAACACTCACTCAACAATCACTCAACACTCACTCAACACACACTCAACACTCTCTCAACACTCACTCAACACTCACTCAACACTCACTTAACACACACTCAACACACACTCAACACAAACTCAACACTCAACACACACTCAACACACACTCAACACACACTCAACACACACTCAACACTCACTCAACACTCACTCAACACACACTCAACACTCACTCAACACACACTAGACACACACTCAACACTCACTCAACACACACTCAACACTTTCTCAACACTCACTCAACACTCACTCAACACACACTCAACACACATTCAACACTCTCTCAACACACACTCAACACTCTCTCAACACTCACTCAACACACACTCAACATTCTCTCAACACTCACTCAACACACACTCAACACTCTCTCAACACTCTCTTAACACACACTCAACACTCTCTCAACACTCACTCAACACTCACTCAACACTCACTCAACACACACTCAACACTCACTCAACACTCACTCAACACTCACTCAACACTCACTCAACACACACTCAACACACATTCAACACTCTCTCAACACTCACTCAACACACACTCAACACTTTCTCAACACTCACTCAACACTCACTCAACACACACTCAACATTCTCTCAACACTCACTCAACACTCACTCAACACACACTCAACACTCACTCAACACTCACTTAACACACACTCAACACACACTCAACACAAACTCAACACTCAACACACACTCAACACACACTCAACACACACTCAACACACACTCAACACTCACTCAACACACACTCAACACTCACTCAACACTCACTCAACACTCACTCAACACACACTCAACACTCACTCAACACTCACTCAACAATCACTCAACACTCTCAACACTCACTCAACACTCACTCAACACACACTCAACACTCACTCAACACTCACTCAACACACACTCAACACTCTTTCAACACTCACTCAAAACTCTCTTAACACACACTCAACACTCTCTCAACACTCACTCAACACTCACTCAACAATCACTCAACACTCTCAACACTCACTCAACACTCACTCAACACACACTCAACACTCTCTCAACACTCTCTCAACACTCACTCAACACTCACTCAACACACACTCAACACTCACTCAACAATCACTCAACACTCACTCAACACACACTCAACACTCTCTCAACACTCACTCAACACTCACTCAACACTCACTCAACACTCTCTCAACTCTCACTCAAAACTCACTCAACACTCACTCAACAATCACTCAACACTCACTCAACACTCACTCAACACTCGCTCAACACTCTCTCAACACTCTCTCAACACTCACTCAACACTCACTCAACACTCACTCAACACACACTCAACACTCACTCAACACACACTCAACACACACTCAACACTCACTCAACACTCACTCAACACACACTCAACACACACTCAGCACTCACTCAACACACACTCAACACACATTCAACACTCACTCAACACACACTCAACACTCACTCAACACTCTCTCAACACTCACTCAACACTCTCTTAACACACACTCAACATTCTCTCAACACTCACTCAACACACACTCAACACTCTCTCAACACTCACTCAACACTCTCTTAACACACACTCAACACTCTCTCAACACTCACTCAACAATCACTCAACACTCTCAACACTCACTCAACACACTCAACACTCTCTCAACACTCACTCAACACAGACTCAACACTCACTCAACACTCACTCAACACTCACTCAACAATCACTCAACACTCTCAACACTCACTCAACACACACTCAACACACACTCAACACACACTCAACACACATTCAACACTCACTCAACACACACTCAACACACACTCAACACACATTCAACACACACTCAACACTCTCTCAACACTCACTCAACACTCACTCAACACACATTCAACACTCTCTCAACACTCACTCAACACACACTCAACACTCTCAACACTCACTCAACACTCACTCAACACACACTCAACACTCACTCAACACTCACTCAACACACACTCAACACTCTTTCAACACTCACTCAAAACTCTCTTAACACACACTCAACACTCTCTCAACACTCACTCAACACTCACTCAACAATCACTCAACACTCTCAACACTCACTCAACACTCACTCAACACACACTCAACACTCTCTCAACACTCTCTCAACACTCACTCAACACTCACTCAACACACACTCAACACTCACTCAACAATCACTCAACACTCACTCAACACACACTCAACACTCTCTCAACACTCACTCAACACTCACTCAACACTCACTCAACACTCTCTCAACTCTCACTCAACACTCACTCAACACTCACTCAACAATCACTCAACACTCACTCAACACTCACTCAACACTCGCTCAACACTCTCTCAACACTCTCTCAACACTCACTCAACACTCACTCAACACTCACTCAACACTCACTCAACACACACTCAACACACATTCAACACTCTCTCAACACTCACTCAACACACACTCAACACTTTCTCAACACTCACTCAACACTCACTCAACACACACTCAACATTCTCTCAACACTCACTCAACACTCACTCAACACTCACTTAACACACACTCAACACACACTCAACACAAACTCAACACTCAACACACACTCAACACACACTCAACACACACTCAACACTCACTCAACACTCACTCAACACACACTCAACACTCACTCAACACACACTAGACACACACTCAACACTCACTCAACACACACTCAACACTTTCTCAACACTCACTCAACACTCACTCAACACACACTCAACACACATTCAACACTCTCTCAACACACACTCAACACTCTCTCAACACTCACTCAACACACACTCAACATTCTCTCAACACTCACTCAACACACACTCAACACTCTCTCAACACTCTCTTAACACACACTCAACACTCTCTCAACACTCACTCAACACTCACTCAACACTCACTCAACACACACTCAACACTCACTCAACACTCACTCAACACTCACTCAACACTCACTCAACACACACTCAACACACATTCAACACTCTCTCAACACTCACTCAACACACACTCAACACTTTCTCAACACTCACTCAACACTCACTCAACACACACTCAACATTCTCTCAACACTCACTCAACACTCACTCAACACACACTCAACACTCACTCAACACTCACTTAACACACACTCAACACACACTCAACACAAACTCAACACTCAACACACACTCAACACACACTCAACACACACTCAACACTCACTCAACACTCACTCAACACACACTCAACACTCACTCAACACACACTAGACACACACTCAACACTCACTCAACACACACTCAACACTTTCTCAACACTCACTCAACACTCACTCAACACACACTCAACACACATTCAACACTCTCTCAACACACACTCAACACTCTCTCAACACTCACTCAACACACACTCAACATTCTCTCAACACTCACTCAACACACACTCAACACTCTCTCAACACTCTCTTAACACACACTCAACACTCTCTCAACACTCACTCAACACTCACTCAACACTCACTCAACACACACTCAACACTCACTCAACACTCACTCAACACTCACTCAACACACACTCAACACAAACTCAACACTCACTCAACACACACTCAACACACACTCAACACTCACTCAACACACACTCAACACACACTCAACACTCACTCAACACTCACTCAACACACACTCAGCACTCACTCAACACACACTCAACACACATTCAACACTCACTCAACACACACTCAACACTCACTCAACACTCACTCAACACACACTCAACACACATTCAACACTCTCTCAACACTCACTCAACACACACTCAACACTCTCTCAACACTCACTCAACACACACTCAACATTCTCTCAACACTCACTCAACACTCACTCAACACACACTCAACACTCTCTCAACACTCACTCAACACACACTCAACACTCTCTCAACACTCACTCAACAATCACTCAACACTTCAACACTCTCAACACTCACTCAACACACTCAACACTCTCTCAACACTCACTCAACACAGACTCAACACTCACTCAACACTCACTCAACACTCACTCAACAATCACTCAACACTCTCAACACTCACTCAACACACACTCAACACACACTCAACACACATTCAACACTCACTCAACACACACTCAACACACACTCAACACACATTCAACACACACTCAACACTCTCTCAACACTCACTCAACACTCACTCAACACACATTCAACACTCTCTCAACACTCACTCAACACACACTCAACACTCTCAACACTCACTCAACACTCACTCAACACACACTCAACACTCACTCAACACTCACTCAACACACACTCAACACTCTTTCAACACTCACTCAAAACTCTCTTAACACACACTCAACACTCTCTCAACACTCACTCAACACTCACTCAACACTCACTCAACACACACTCAACACTCTCTCAACACTCTCTCAACACTCACTCAACACTCACTCAACACACACTCAACACTCACTCAACAATCACTCAACACTCACTCAACACACACTCAACACTCTCTCAACACTCACTCAACACTCACTCAACACTCACTCAACACTCTCTCAACTCTCACTCAACACTCACTCAACACTCACTCAACAATAACTCAACACTCACTCAACACTCACTCAACACTCGCTCAACACTCTCTCAACACTCTCTCAACACTCACTCAACACTCACTCAACACTCACTCAACACACACTCAACACACATTCAACACTCTCTCAACACTCACTCAACACACACTCAACACTTTCTCAACACTCACTCAACACTCACTCAACACACACTCAACTTTCTCTCAACACTCACTCAACACTCACTCAACACACACTCAACACTCACTCAACACTCACTTAACACACACTCAACACACACTCAACACAAACTCAACACTCAACACACACTCAACACACACTCAACACACACTCAACACACACTCAACACTCACTCAACACTCACTCAACACACACTCAACACTCACTCAACACACACTAGACACACACTCAACACTCACTCAACACACACTCAACACTTTCTCAACACTCACTCAACACTCACTCAACACACACTCAACACACATTCAACACTCTCTCAACACACACTCAACACTCTCTCAACACTCACTCAACACACACTCAACATTCTCTCAACACTCACTCAACACACACTCAACACTCTCTCAACACTCTCTTAACACACACTCAACACTCTCTCAACACTCACTCAACACTCACTCAACACACACTCAACACTCACTCAACACTCACTCAACACTCACTCAACACACACTCAACACAAACTCAACACTCACTCAACACACACTCAACACACACTCAACACTCACTCAACACACACTCAACACACACTCAACAATCACTCAACACTCACTCAACACACACTCAGCACTCACTCAACACACACTCAACACACATTCAACACTCACTCAACACACACTCAACACTCACTCAACACTCACTTAACACACACTCAACACACATTCAACACTCTCTCAACACTCACTCAACACACACTCAACACTCTCTCAACACTCACTCAACACACACTCAACATTCTCTCAACACTCACTCAACACTCACTCAACACTCACTCAACACACACTCAACACTCTCTCAACACTCACTCAACACACACACAACACTCTCTCAACACTCACTCAACACTCTCTTAACACACACTCAACACTCTCTCAACACTCACTCAACAATCACTCAACACTCTCAACACTCACTCAACACTCACTCAACACACTCAACACTCTCTCAACACTCACTCAACACACACTCAACACTCACTCAACACTCACTCAACACTCACTCAACAATCACTCAACACTCTCAACACTCACTCAACACTCACTCAACACACACTCAACACTCACTCAACACTCACTCAACACACACTCAACACTCTTTCAACACTCACTCAAAACTCTCTTAACACACACTCAACACTCTCTCAACACTCACTCAACACTCACTCAACAATCACTCAACACTCTCAACACTCACTCAACACTCACTCAACACACACTCAACACTCTCTCAACACTCTCTCAACACTCACTCAACACTCACTCAACACACACTCAACACTCACTCAACAATCACTCAACACTCACTCAACACACACTCAACACTCTCTCAACACTCACTCAACACTCACTCAACACTCACTCAACACTCTCTCAACTCTCACTCAACACTCACTCAACACTCACTCAACAATCACTCAACACTCACTCAACACTCACTCAACACTCGCTCAACACTCTCTCAACACTCTCTCAACACTCACTCAACACTCACTCAACACTCACTCAACACACACTCAACACTCACTCAACACACACTCAACACACACTCAACACTCACTCAACACTCACTCAACACTCACTCAACACACACTCAGCACTCACTCAACACACACTCAACACACATTCAACACTCACTCAACACACACTCAACACTCACTCAACACTCTCTCAACACTCACTCAACACTCTCTTAACACACACTCAACATTCTCTCAACACTCACTCAACACACACTCAACACTCTCTCAACACTCACTCAACACTCTCTTAACACACACTCAACACTCTCTCAACACTCTCTCAACACTCTCTCAACACTCACTCAACACTCACTCAACACACACTCAACACTCACTCAACAATCACTCAACACTCACTCAACACACACTCAACACTCTCTCAACACTCACTCAACACTCACTCAACACTCACTCAACACTCTCTCAACTCTCACTCAACACTCACTCAACACTCGCTCAACACTCTCTCAACACTTTCTCAACACTCACTCAACACTCACTCAACACACACTCAACATTCTCTCAACACTCACTCAACACTCACTCAACACACACTCAACACTCACTCAACACTCACTTAACACACACTCAACACACACTCAACACAAACTCAACACTCAACACACACTCAACACACACTCAACACACACTCAACACACACTCAACACTCACTCAACACTCACTCAACACACACTCAACACTCACTCAACACACACTAGACACACACTCAACACTCACTCAACACACACTCAACACTTTCTCAACACTCACTCAACACACACTCAACACACATTCAACACTCTCTCAACACACACTCAACACTCTCTCAACACTCACTCAACACACACTCAACATTCTCTCAACACTCACTCAACACACACTCAACACTCTCTCAACACTCTCTTAACACACACTCAACACTCTCTCAACACTCACTCAACACTCACTCAACACTCACTCAACACACACTCAACACTCACTCAACACTCACTCAACACTCACTCAACACACACTCAACACAAACTCAACACTCACTCAACACACACTCAACACACACTCAACACACACTCAACACTCACTCAACACTCACTCAACACACACTCAGCACTCACTCAACACACACTCAACACACATTCAACACTCACTCAACACACACTCAACACTCACTCAACACTCACTCAACACACACTCAACACACATTCAACACTCTCTCAACACTCACTCAACACACACTCAACACTCTCTCAACACTCACTCAACACACACTCAACATTCTCTCAACACTCACTCAACACTCACTCAACACTCACTCAACACACACTCAACACTCTCAACACTCACTCAACACACACTCAACACTCTCTCAACACTCACTCAACACTCTCTTAACACACACTCAACACTCTCTCAACACTCACTCAACAATCACTCAACACTCTCAACACTCACTCAACACTCACTCAACACACTCAACACTCTCTCAACACTCACTCAACACACACTCAACACTCACTCAACACTCACTCAACACTCACTCAACAAACACTCACTCAACACACACTCAACACTCACTCAACACTCACTCAACACTCACTCAACAATCACTCAACACTCTCAACACTCACTCAACACTCACTCAACACACACTCAACACTCACTCAACACTCACTCAACACACACTCAACACTCTTTCAACACTCACTCAAAACTCTCTTAACACACACTCAACACTCTCTCAACACTCACTCAACACTCACTCAACAATCACTCAACACTCTCAACACTAACTCAACACTCACTCAACACACACTCAACACTCTCTCAACACTCTCTCAACACTCACTCAACACTCACTCAACACACACTCAACACTCACTCAACAATCACTCAACACTCACTCAACACACACTCAACACTCTCTCAACACTCACTCAACACTCACTCAACACTCACTCAACACTCTCTCAACTCTCACTCAACACTCACTCAACACTCACTCAACAATCACTCAACACTCACTCAACACTCACTCAACACTCGCTCAACACTCTCTCAACACTCACTCAACACTCACTCAACACTCACTCAACACACACTCAACACACATTCAACACTCTCTCAACCCTCACTCAACACACACTCAACACTTTCTCAACACTCACTCAACACTCACTCAACACACACTCAACATTCTCTCAACACTCACTCAACACTCACTCAACACACACTCAACACTCACTCAACACTCACTTAACACACACTCAACACACACTCAACACAAACTCAACACTCAACACACACTCAACACACACTCAACACACACTCAACACACACTCAACACACACTCAACACTCACTCAACACTCACTCAACACTCACTCAACACACACTCAACACTCACTCAACACACACTAGACACACACTCAACACTCACTCAACACACACTCAACACACACTCAACACACACTCAACACTCACTCAACACTCACTCAACACTCACTCAACACACACTCAACACTCACTCAACACTCTCTCAACACTCACTCAACACACACTCAACATTCTCTCAACACTCACTCAACACACACTCAACACTCTCTCAACACTCTCTTAACACACACTCAACACTCTCTCAACACTCACTCAACACTCACTCAACACACACTCAACACTCACTCAACACTCACTCAACACTCACTCAACACACACTCAACACAAACTCAACACTCACTCAACACACACTCAACACACACTCAACACTCACTCAACACACACTCAACACACACTCAACACTCACTCAACACTCACTCAACACACACTCAGCACTCACTCAACACACACTCAACACACATTCAACACTCACTCAACACACACTCAACACTCACTCAACACTCACTCAACACACACTCAACACACATTCAACACTCTCTCAACACTCACTCAACACACACTCAACATTCTCTCAACACTCACTCAACACTCACTCAACACTCACTCAACACACACTCAACACTCTCTCAACACTCACTCAACACACACTCAACACTCTCTCAACACTCACTCAACACTCTCTTAACACACACTCAACACTCTCTCAACACTCACTCAACACACACTCAACATTCTCTCAACACTCACTCAACACACACTCAACACTCACTCAACACACACTAGACACACACTCAACACTCACTCAACACACACTCAACACTTTCTCAACACTCACTCAACACTCACTCAACACACACTCAACACACATTCAACACTCTCTCAACACACACTCAACACTCTCTCAACACTCACTCAACACACACTCAACATTCTCTCAACACTCACTCAACACACACTCAACACTCTCTCAACACTCTCTTAACACACACTCAACACTCTCTCAACACTCACTCAACACTCACTCAACACTCACTCAACACACACTCAACACTCACTCAACACTCACTCAACACTCACTCAACACTCACTCAACACACACTCAACACACATTCAACACTCTCTCAACACTCACTCAACACACACTCAACACTTTCTCAACACTCACTCAACACTCACTCAACACACACTCAACATTCTCTCAACACTCACTCAACACTCACTCAACACACACTCAACACTCACTCAACACTCACTTAACACACACTCAACACACACTCAACACAAACTCAACACTCAACACACACTCAACACACACTCAACACACACTCAACACACACTCAACACTCACTCAACACTCACTCAACACACACTCAACACTCACTCAACACACACTAGACACACACTCAACACTCACTCAACACACACTCAACACTTTCTCAACACTCACTCAACACTCACTCAACACACACTCAACACACATTCAACACTCTCTCAACACACACTCAACACTCTCTCAACACTCACTCAACACACACTCAACATTCTCTCAACACTCACTCAACACACACTCAACACTCTCTCAACACTCTCTTAACACACACTCAACACTCTCTCAACACTCACTCAACACTCACTCAACACTCACTCAACACACACTCAACACTCACTCAACACTCACTCAACACTCACTCAACACACACTCAACACAAACTCAACACTCACTCAACACACACTCAACACACACTCAACACTCACTCAACACACACTCAACACACACTCAACACTCACTCAACACTCACTCAACACACACTCAGCACTCACTCAACACACACTCAACACACATTCAACACTCACTCAACACACACTCAACACTCACTCAACACTCACTCAACACACACTCAACACACATTCAACACTCTCTCAACACTCACTCAACACACACTCAACACTCTCTCAACACTCACTCAACACACACTCAACATTCTCTCAACACTCACTCAACACTCACTCAACACTCACTCAACACACACTCAACACTCTCTCAACACTCACTCAACACACACTCAACACTCTCTCAACACTCACTCAACAATCACTCAACACTTCAACACTCTCAACACTCACTCAACACACTCAACACTCTCTCAACACTCACTCAACACAGACTCAACACTCACTCAACACTCACTCAACACTCACTCAACAATCACTCAACACTCTCAACACTCACTCAACACACACTCAACACACACTCAACACACATTCAACACTCACTCAACACACACTCAACACACACTCAACACACATTCAACACACACTCAACACTCTCTCAACACTCACTCAACACTCACTCAACACACATTCAACACTCTCTCAACACTCACTCAACACACACTCAACACTCTCAACACTCACTCAACACTCACTCAACACACACTCAACACTCACTCAACACTCACTCAACACACACTCAACACTCTTTCAACACTCACTCAAAACTCTCTTAACACACACTCAACACTCTCTCAACACTCACTCAACACTCACTCAACAATCACTCAACACTCTCAACACTCACTCAACACTCACTCAACACACACTCAACACTCTCTCAACACTCTCTCAACACTCACTCAACACTCACTCAACACACACTCAACACTCACTCAACAATCACTCAACACTCACTCAACACACACTCAACACTCTCTCAACACTCACTCAACACTCACTCAACACTCACTCAACACTCTCTCAACTCTCACTCAACACTCACTCAACACTCACTCAACAATAACTCAACACTCACTCAACACTCACTCAACACTCTCTCAACACTCTCTCAACACTCTCTCAACACTCACTCAACACTCACTCAACACTCACTCAACACACACTCAACACACATTCAACACTCTCTCAACACTCACTCAACACACACTCAACACTCTCTAAACACTCACTCAACACTCACTCAACACTCACTCAACACACACTCAACACAAACTCAACACTCACTCAACACACACTCAACACACACTCAACACTCACTCAACACACACTCAACACACACTCAACACTCACTCAACACACACTCAACACACACTCAACACACACTCAACACTCACTCAACACACACTCAACACACACTCAACACTCTCTCAACACTCACTCAACACTCACTCAACACACACTCAACATTCTCTCAACACTCACTCAACACACACTCAACACTCTCTCAACACTCTCTTAACACACACTCAACACTCTCTCAACACTCACTCAACACTCACTCAACACTCACTCAACACACACTCAACACTCACTCAACACACACTCAACACACACTCAACACTCACTCAACACACACTCAACACACACTCAACACTCACTCAACACTCACTCAACACTCACTCAACACACACTCAGCACTCACTCAACACACACTCAACACACATTCAACACTCACTCAACACACACTCAACACTCACTCAACACTCTCTCAACACTCACTCAACACTCTCTTAACACACACTCAACATTCTCTCAACACTCACTCAACACTCACTCAACACACACTCAACACTCTCTCAACACTCACTCAACACTCTCTTAACACACACTCAACACTCTCTCAACACTCACTCAACAATCACTCAACACTTCAACACTCTCAACACTCACTCAACACACTCAACACTCTCTCAACACTCACTCAACACAGACTCAACACTCACTCAACACTCACTCAACACTCACTCAACAATCACTCAACACTCTCAACACTCACTCAACACACACTCAACACACACTCAACACACACTCAACACACATTCAACACTCACTCAACACACACTCAACACACACTCAACACACATTCAACACACACTCAACACTCTCTCAACACTCACTCAACACTCACTCAACACACATTCAACACTCTCTCAACACTCACTCAACACACACTCAACACTCTCAACACTCACTCAACACTCACTCAACACACACTCAACACTCACTCAACACTCACTCAACACACACTCAACACTCTTTCAACACTCACTCAAAACTCTCTTAACACACACTCAACACTCTCTCAACACTCACTCAACACTCACTCAACAATCACTCAACACTCTCAACACTCACTCAACACTCACTCAACACACACTCAACACTCTCTCAACACTCTCTCAACACTCACTCAACACTCACTCAACACACACTCAACACTCACTCAACAATCACTCAACACTCACTCAACACACACTCAACACTCTCTCAACACTCACTCAACACTCACTCAACACTCACTCAACACTCTCTCAACTCTCACTCAACACTCACTCAACACTCACTCAACAATCACTCAACACTCACTCAACACTCACTCAACACTCGCTCAACACTCTCTCAACACTCTCTCAACACTCACTCAACACTCACTCAACACTCACTCAACACACACTCAACACACATTCAACACTCTCTCAACACTCACTCAACACACACTCAACACTTTCTCAACACTCACTCAACACTCACTCAACACACACTCAACATTCTCTCAACACTCACTCAACACTCACTCAACACACACTCAACACTCACTCAACACTCACTTAACACACACTCAACACACACTCAACACAAACTCAACACTCAACACACACTCAACACACACTCAACACACACTCAACACACACTCAACACTCACTCAACACTCACTCAACACACACTCAACACTCACTCAACACACACTAGACACACACTCAACACTCACTCAACACACACTCAACACTTTCTCAACACTCACTCAACACTCACTCAACACACACTCAACACACATTCAACACTCTCTCAACACACACTCAACACTCTCTCAACACTCACTCAACACACACTCAACATTCTCTCAACACTCACTCAACACACACTCAACACTCTCTCAACACTCTCTTAACACACACTCAACACTCTCTCAACACTCACTCAACACTCACTCAACACTCACTCAACACACACTCAACACTCACTCAACACTCACTCAACACTCACTCAACACACACTCAACACAAACTCAACACTCACTCAACACTCACTCAACACACACTCAACACTCACTCAACACACACTCAACACACACTCAACAATCACTCAACACTCACTCAACACACACTCAGCACTCACTCAACACACACTCAACACACATTCAACACTCACTCAACACTCACTCAACACTCACTCAACACACACTCAACACACATTCAACACTCTCTCAACACTCACTCAACACACACTCAACACTCTCTCAACACTCACTCAACACACACTCAACATTCTCTCAACACTCACTCAACACTCACTCAACACTCACTCAACACACACTCAACACTCTCTCAACACTCACTCAACACACACTCAACACTCTCTCAACACTCACTCAACACTCTCTTAACACACACTCAACACTCTCTCAACACTCACTCAACAATCACTCAACACTCACTCAACACTCACTCAACACACTCAACACTCTCTCAACACTCACTCAACACACACTCAACACTCACTCAACACTCACTCAACACTCACTCAACAATCACTCAACACTCTCAACACTCACTCAACACTCACTCAACACACACTCAACACTCACTCAACACTCACTCAACACACACTCAACACTCTTTCAACACTCACTCAAAACTCTCTTAACACACACTCAACACTCTCTCAACACTCACTCAACACTCACTCAACAATCACTCAACACTCTCAACACTCACTCAACACTCACTCAACACACACTCAACACTCTCTCAACACTCTCTCAACACTCACTCAACACTCACTCAACACACACTCAACACTCACTCAACAATCACTCAACACTCACTCAACACACACTCAACACTCTCTCAACACTCACTCAACACTCACTCAACACTCACTTAACACACACTCAACACACACTCAACACAAACTCAACACTCAACACACACTCAACACACACTCAACACACACTCAACACACACTCAACACTCACTCAACACTCACTCAACACACACTCAACACTCACTCAACACACACTAGACACACACTCAACACTCACTCAACACACACTCAACACTTTCTCAACACTCACTCAACACTCACTCAACACACACTCAACACACATTCAACACTCTCTCAACACACACTCAACACTCTCTCAACACTCACTCAACACACACTCAACATTCTCTCAACACTCACTCAACACACACTCAACACTCTCTCAACACTCTCTTAACACACACTCAACACTCTCTCAACACTCACTCAACACTCACTCAACACTCACTCAACACACACTCAACACTCACTCAACACTCACTCAACACTCACTCAACACTCACTCAACACACACTCAACACACATTCAACACTCTCTCAACACTCACTCAACACACACTCAACACTTTCTCAACACTCACTCAACACTCACTCAACACACACTCAACATTCTCTCAACACTCACTCAACACTCACTCAACACACACTCAACACTCACTCAACACTCACTTAACACACACTCAACACACACTCAACACAAACTCAACACTCAACACACACTCAACACACACTCAACACACACTCAACACACACTCAACACTCACTCAACACACACTCAACACTCACTCAACACTCACTCAACACTCACTCAACACACACTCAACACTCACTCAACACTCACTCAACAATCACTCAACACTCTCAACACTCACTCAACACTCACTCAACACACACTCAACACTCACTCAACACTCACTCAACACACACTCAACACTCTTTCAACACTCACTCAAAACTCTCTTAACACACACTCAACACTCTCTCAACACTCACTCAACACTCACTCAACAATCACTCAACACTCTCAACACTCACTCAACACTCACTCAACACACACTCAACACT
The DNA here is from genome assembly GCF_026437365.1 of Eucyclogobius newberryi. NCBI lineage: Eukaryota > Metazoa > Chordata > Actinopteri > Gobiiformes > Gobiidae > Eucyclogobius > Eucyclogobius newberryi. The sequence goes on from NW_027315812.1 coordinate 2,505,865, forward strand.
CTCTCAACACTCTCTCAACACTCACTCAACACTCACTCAACACACACTCAACACTCACTCAACAATCACTCAACACTCACTCAACACACACTCAACACTCTCTCAACACTCACTCAACACTCACTCAACACTCACTCAACACTCTCTCAACTCTCACTCAACACTCACTCAACACTCACTCAACAATCACTCAACACTCACTCAACACTCACTCAACACTCGCTCAACACTCTCTCAACACTCTCTCAACACTCACTCAACACTCACTCAACACTCACTCAACACACACTCAACACTCACTCAACACACACTCAACACACACTCAACACTCACTCAACACTCACTCAACACACACTCAACACACACTCAGCACTCACTCAACACACACTCAACACACATTCAACACTCACTCAACACACACTCAACACTCACTCAACACTCTCTCAACACTCACTCAACACTCTCTTAACACACACTCAACATTCTCTCAACACTCACTCAACACACACTCAACACTCTCTCAACACTCACTCAACACTCTCTTAACACACACTCAACACTCTCTCAACACTCACTCAACAATCACTCAACACTCTCAACACTCACTCAACACACTCAACACTCTCTCAACACTCACTCAACACAGACTCAACACTCACTCAACACTCACTCAACACTCACTCAACAATCACTCAACACTCTCAACACTCACTCAACACACACTCAACACACACTCAACACACACTCAACACACATTCAACACTCACTCAACACACACTCAACACACACTCAACACACATTCAACACACACTCAACACTCTCTCAACACTCACTCAACACTCACTCAACACACATTCAACACTCTCTCAACACTCACTCAACACACACTCAACACTCTCAACACTCACTCAACACTCACTCAACACACACTCAACACTCACTCAACACTCACTCAACACACACTCAACACTCTTTCAACACTCACTCAAAACTCTCTTAACACACACTCAACACTCTCTCAACACTCACTCAACACTCACTCAACAATCACTCAACACTCTCAACACTCACTCAACACTCACTCAACACACACTCAACACTCTCTCAACACTCTCTCAACACTCACTCAACACTCACTCAACACACACTCAACACTCACTCAACAATCACTCAACACTCACTCAACACACACTCAACACTCTCTCAACACTCACTCAACACTCACTCAACACTCACTCAACACTCTCTCAACTCTCACTCAACACTCACTCAACACTCACTCAACAATCACTCAACACTCACTCAACACTCACTCAACACTCGCTCAACACTCTCTCAACACTCTCTCAACACTCACTCAACACTCACTCAACACTCACTCAACACTCACTCAACACACACTCAACACACATTCAACACTCTCTCAACACTCACTCAACACACACTCAACACTTTCTCAACACTCACTCAACACTCACTCAACACACACTCAACATTCTCTCAACACTCACTCAACACTCACTCAACACTCACTTAACACACACTCAACACACACTCAACACAAACTCAACACTCAACACACACTCAACACACACTCAACACACACTCAACACACACTCAACACTCACTCAACACTCACTCAACACACACTCAACACTCACTCAACACACACTAGACACACACTCAACACTCACTCAACACACACTCAACACTTTCTCAACACTCACTCAACACTCACTCAACACACACTCAACACACATTCAACACTCTCTCAACACACACTCAACACTCTCTCAACACTCACTCAACACACACTCAACATTCTCTCAACACTCACTCAACACACACTCAACACTCTCTCAACACTCTCTTAACACACACTCAACACTCTCTCAACACTCACTCAACACTCACTCAACACTCACTCAACACACACTCAACACTCACTCAACACTCACTCAACACTCACTCAACACTCACTCAACACACACTCAACACACATTCAACACTCTCTCAACACTCACTCAACACACACTCAACACTTTCTCAACACTCACTCAACACTCACTCAACACACACTCAACATTCTCTCAACACTCACTCAACACTCACTCAACACACACTCAACACTCACTCAACACTCACTTAACACACACTCAACACACACTCAACACAAACTCAACACTCAACACACACTCAACACACACTCAACACACACTCAACACACACTCAACACTCACTCAACACTCACTCAACACACACTCAACACTCACTCAACACACACTAGACACACACTCAACACTCACTCAACACACACTCAACACTTTCTCAACACTCACTCAACACTCACTCAACACACACTCAACACACATTCAACACTCTCTCAACACACACTCAACACTCTCTCAACACTCACTCAACACACACTCAACATTCTCTCAACACTCACTCAACACACACTCAACACTCTCTCAACACTCTCTTAACACACACTCAACACTCTCTCAACACTCACTCAACACTCACTCAACACTCACTCAACACACACTCAACACTCACTCAACACTCACTCAACACTCACTCAACACACACTCAACACAAACTCAACACTCACTCAACACACACTCAACACACACTCAACACTCACTCAACACACACTCAACACACACTCAACACTCACTCAACACTCACTCAACACACACTCAGCACTCACTCAACACACACTCAACACACATTCAACACTCACTCAACACACACTCAACACTCACTCAACACTCACTCAACACACACTCAACACACATTCAACACTCTCTCAACACTCACTCAACACACACTCAACACTCTCTCAACACTCACTCAACACACACTCAACATTCTCTCAACACTCACTCAACACTCACTCAACACACACTCAACACTCTCTCAACACTCACTCAACACACACTCAACACTCTCTCAACACTCACTCAACAATCACTCAACACTTCAACACTCTCAACACTCACTCAACACACTCAACACTCTCTCAACACTCACTCAACACAGACTCAACACTCACTCAACACTCACTCAACACTCACTCAACAATCACTCAACACTCTCAACACTCACTCAACACACACTCAACACACACTCAACACACATTCAACACTCACTCAACACACACTCAACACACACTCAACACACATTCAACACACACTCAACACTCTCTCAACACTCACTCAACACTCACTCAACACACATTCAACACTCTCTCAACACTCACTCAACACACACTCAACACTCTCAACACTCACTCAACACTCACTCAACACACACTCAACACTCACTCAACACTCACTCAACACACACTCAACACTCTTTCAACACTCACTCAAAACTCTCTTAACACACACTCAACACTCTCTCAACACTCACTCAACACTCACTCAACACTCACTCAACACACACTCAACACTCTCTCAACACTCTCTCAACACTCACTCAACACTCACTCAACACACACTCAACACTCACTCAACAATCACTCAACACTCACTCAACACACACTCAACACTCTCTCAACACTCACTCAACACTCACTCAACACTCACTCAACACTCTCTCAACTCTCACTCAACACTCACTCAACACTCACTCAACAATAACTCAACACTCACTCAACACTCACTCAACACTCGCTCAACACTCTCTCAACACTCTCTCAACACTCACTCAACACTCACTCAACACTCACTCAACACACACTCAACACACATTCAACACTCTCTCAACACTCACTCAACACACACTCAACACTTTCTCAACACTCACTCAACACTCACTCAACACACACTCAACTTTCTCTCAACACTCACTCAACACTCACTCAACACACACTCAACACTCACTCAACACTCACTTAACACACACTCAACACACACTCAACACAAACTCAACACTCAACACACACTCAACACACACTCAACACACACTCAACACACACTCAACACTCACTCAACACTCACTCAACACACACTCAACACTCACTCAACACACACTAGACACACACTCAACACTCACTCAACACACACTCAACACTTTCTCAACACTCACTCAACACTCACTCAACACACACTCAACACACATTCAACACTCTCTCAACACACACTCAACACTCTCTCAACACTCACTCAACACACACTCAACATTCTCTCAACACTCACTCAACACACACTCAACACTCTCTCAACACTCTCTTAACACACACTCAACACTCTCTCAACACTCACTCAACACTCACTCAACACTCACTCAACACACACTCAACACTCACTCAACACTCACTCAACACTCACTCAACACACACTCAACACAAACTCAACACTCACTCAACACACACTCAACACACACTCAACACTCACTCAACACACACTCAACACACACTCAACAATCACTCAACACTCACTCAACACACACTCAGCACTCACTCAACACACACTCAACACACATTCAACACTCACTCAACACACACTCAACACTCACTCAACACTCACTTAACACACACTCAACACACATTCAACACTCTCTCAACACTCACTCAACACACACTCAACACTCTCTCAACACTCACTCAACACACACTCAACATTCTCTCAACACTCACTCAACACTCACTCAACACTCACTCAACACACACTCAACACTCTCTCAACACTCACTCAACACACACACAACACTCTCTCAACACTCACTCAACACTCTCTTAACACACACTCAACACTCTCTCAACACTCACTCAACAATCACTCAACACTCTCAACACTCACTCAACACTCACTCAACACACTCAACACTCTCTCAACACTCACTCAACACACACTCAACACTCACTCAACACTCACTCAACACTCACTCAACAATCACTCAACACTCTCAACACTCACTCAACACTCACTCAACACACACTCAACACTCACTCAACACTCACTCAACACACACTCAACACTCTTTCAACACTCACTCAAAACTCTCTTAACACACACTCAACACTCTCTCAACACTCACTCAACACTCACTCAACAATCACTCAACACTCTCAACACTCACTCAACACTCACTCAACACACACTCAACACTCTCTCAACACTCTCTCAACACTCACTCAACACTCACTCAACACACACTCAACACTCACTCAACAATCACTCAACACTCACTCAACACACACTCAACACTCTCTCAACACTCACTCAACACTCACTCAACACTCACTCAACACTCTCTCAACTCTCACTCAACACTCACTCAACACTCACTCAACAATCACTCAACACTCACTCAACACTCACTCAACACTCGCTCAACACTCTCTCAACACTCTCTCAACACTCACTCAACACTCACTCAACACTCACTCAACACACACTCAACACTCACTCAACACACACTCAACACACACTCAACACTCACTCAACACTCACTCAACACTCACTCAACACACACTCAGCACTCACTCAACACACACTCAACACACATTCAACACTCACTCAACACACACTCAACACTCACTCAACACTCTCTCAACACTCACTCAACACTCTCTTAACACACACTCAACATTCTCTCAACACTCACTCAACACACACTCAACACTCTCTCAACACTCACTCAACACTCTCTTAACACACACTCAACACTCTCTCAACACTCTCTCAACACTCTCTCAACACTCACTCAACACTCACTCAACACACACTCAACACTCACTCAACAATCACTCAACACTCACTCAACACACACTCAACACTCTCTCAACACTCACTCAACACTCACTCAACACTCACTCAACACTCTCTCAACTCTCACTCAACACTCACTCAACACTCGCTCAACACTCTCTCAACACTTTCTCAACACTCACTCAACACTCACTCAACACACACTCAACATTCTCTCAACACTCACTCAACACTCACTCAACACACACTCAACACTCACTCAACACTCACTTAACACACACTCAACACACACTCAACACAAACTCAACACTCAACACACACTCAACACACACTCAACACACACTCAACACACACTCAACACTCACTCAACACTCACTCAACACACACTCAACACTCACTCAACACACACTAGACACACACTCAACACTCACTCAACACACACTCAACACTTTCTCAACACTCACTCAACACACACTCAACACACATTCAACACTCTCTCAACACACACTCAACACTCTCTCAACACTCACTCAACACACACTCAACATTCTCTCAACACTCACTCAACACACACTCAACACTCTCTCAACACTCTCTTAACACACACTCAACACTCTCTCAACACTCACTCAACACTCACTCAACACTCACTCAACACACACTCAACACTCACTCAACACTCACTCAACACTCACTCAACACACACTCAACACAAACTCAACACTCACTCAACACACACTCAACACACACTCAACACACACTCAACACTCACTCAACACTCACTCAACACACACTCAGCACTCACTCAACACACACTCAACACACATTCAACACTCACTCAACACACACTCAACACTCACTCAACACTCACTCAACACACACTCAACACACATTCAACACTCTCTCAACACTCACTCAACACACACTCAACACTCTCTCAACACTCACTCAACACACACTCAACATTCTCTCAACACTCACTCAACACTCACTCAACACTCACTCAACACACACTCAACACTCTCAACACTCACTCAACACACACTCAACACTCTCTCAACACTCACTCAACACTCTCTTAACACACACTCAACACTCTCTCAACACTCACTCAACAATCACTCAACACTCTCAACACTCACTCAACACTCACTCAACACACTCAACACTCTCTCAACACTCACTCAACACACACTCAACACTCACTCAACACTCACTCAACACTCACTCAACAATCACTCAACACTCTCAACACTCACTCAACACTCACTCAACACACACTCAACACTCACTCAACACTCACTCAACACACACTCAACACTCTTTCAACACTCACTCAAAACTCTCTTAACACACACTCAACACTCTCTCAACACTCACTCAACACTCACTCAACAATCACTCAACACTCTCAACACTAACTCAACACTCACTCAACACACACTCAACACTCTCTCAACACTCTCTCAACACTCACTCAACACTCACTCAACACACACTCAACACTCACTCAACAATCACTCAACACTCACTCAACACACACTCAACACTCTCTCAACACTCACTCAACACTCACTCAACACTCACTCAACACTCTCTCAACTCTCACTCAACACTCACTCAACACTCACTCAACAATCACTCAACACTCACTCAACACTCACTCAACACTCGCTCAACACTCTCTCAACACTCACTCAACACTCACTCAACACTCACTCAACACACACTCAACACACATTCAACACTCTCTCAACCCTCACTCAACACACACTCAACACTTTCTCAACACTCACTCAACACTCACTCAACACACACTCAACATTCTCTCAACACTCACTCAACACTCACTCAACACACACTCAACACTCACTCAACACTCACTTAACACACACTCAACACACACTCAACACAAACTCAACACTCAACACACACTCAACACACACTCAACACACACTCAACACACACTCAACACACACTCAACACTCACTCAACACTCACTCAACACTCACTCAACACACACTCAACACTCACTCAACACACACTAGACACACACTCAACACTCACTCAACACACACTCAACACTTTCTCAACACTCACTCAACACTCACTCAACACACACTCAACACACATTCAACACTCTCTCAACACACACTCAACACTCTCTCAACACTCACTCAACACACACTCAACATTCTCTCAACACTCACTCAACACACACTCAACACTCTCTCAACACTCTCTTAACACACACTCAACACTCTCTCAACACTCACTCAACACTCACTCAACACACACTCAACACTCACTCAACACTCACTCAACACTCACTCAACACACACTCAACACAAACTCAACACTCACTCAACACACACTCAACACACACTCAACACTCACTCAACACACACTCAACACACACTCAACACTCACTCAACACTCACTCAACACACACTCAGCACTCACTCAACACACACTCAACACACATTCAACACTCACTCAACACACACTCAACACTCACTCAACACTCACTCAACACACACTCAACACACATTCAACACTCTCTCAACACTCACTCAACACACACTCAACATTCTCTCAACACTCACTCAACACTCACTCAACACTCACTCAACACACACTCAACACTCTCTCAACACTCACTCAACACACACTCAACACTCTCTCAACACTCACTCAACACTCTCTTAACACACACTCAACACTCTCTCAACACTCACTCAACAATCACTCAACACTCTCAACACTCACTCAACACTCACTCAACACACTCAACACTCTCTCAACACTCACTCAACACACACTCAACACTCACTCAACACTCACTCAACACTCACTCAACAATCACTCAACACTCTCAACACTCTCAAGACTCACTCAACACACACTCAACACACACTCAACACACATTCAACACTCACTCAACACACACTCAACACACACTCAACACTCTCTCAACACTCACTCAACACTCACTCAACACACACTCAACACACATTCAACACTCTCTCAACACTCACTCAACACACACTCAACACTCTCTCAACACTCACTCAACACTCACTCAACACTCACTCAACACACTCAACACTCTCTCAACACTCACTCAACACACACTCAACACTCTCAACACTCACTCAACACTCACTCAACACACATTCAACACTCACTCAACACTCTCTCAACACTCACTCAACACACACTCAACATTCTCTCAACACACACTCAACACACACTCAACACTCACTCAACACTCACTCAACACACACTCAACATTCTCTCAACACACACTCAACACACACTCAACACTCACTCAACACTCACTCAACACACACTCAACACTCACTCAACACACACTAGACACACACTCAACACTCACTCAACACACACTCAACACTTTCTCAACACTCACTCAACACACACTCAACACACATTCAACACTCTCTCAACACACACTCAACACTCTCTCAACACTCACTCAACACACACTCAACATTCTCTCAACACTCACTCAACACACACTCAACACTCTCTCAACACTCTCTTAACACACACTCAACACTCTCTCAACACTCACTCAACACTCACTCAACACTCACTCAACACACACTCAACACTCACTCAACACTCACTCAACACAAACTCAACACTCACTCAACACACACTCAACACTCACTCAACACACACTCAACACACACTCAACACTCACTCAACACTCACTCAACACACACTCAGCACTCACTCAACACACATTCAACACTCACTCAACACTCACTCAACACTCACTCAACACACACTCAACACACATTCAACACTCTCTCAACACTCACTCAACACACACTCAACACTCTCTCAACACTCACTCAACACACACTCAACATTCTCTCAACACTCACTCAACACTCACTCAACACTCACTCAACACACACTCAACACTCTCTCAACACTCACTCAACACACACTCAACACTCTCTCAACACTCACTCAACACTCTCTTAACACACACTCAACACTCTCTCAACAATCACTCAACAATCACTCAACACTCTCAACACTCACTCAACACTCACTCAACACACTCAACACTCTCTCAACACTCACTCAACACACACTCAACACTCACTCAACACTCACTCAACACTCACTCAACAATCACTCAACACTCTCAACACTCACTCAACACTCACTCAACACACACTCAACACTCACTCAACACTCACTCAACACACACTCAACACTCTTTCAACACTCACTCAAAACTCTCTTAACACACACTCAACACTCTCTCAACACTCACTCAACACTCACTCAACAATCACTCAACACTCTCAACACTCACTCAACACACACTCAACACTCTCTCAACACTCACTCAACACTCACTCAACACACACTCAACACTCACTCAACAATCACTCAACACTCACTCAACACACACTCAACACTCTCTCAACACTCACTCAACACTCACTCAACACTCACTCAACACTCTCTCAACTCTCACTCAACACTCACTCAACACTCACTCAACAATCACTCAACACTCACTCAACACTCACTCAACACTCGCTCAACACTCTCTCAACACTCTCTCAACACTCACTCAACACTCACTCAACACTCACTCAACACACACTCAACACACATTCAACACTCTCTCAACCCTCACTCAACACACACTCAACACTCAACACACACTCAACACACACTCAACACACACTCAACACACACTCAACACTCACTCAACACTCACTCAACACACACTCAACACTCACTCAACACACACTAGACACACACTCAACACTCACTCAACACACACTCAACACTTTCTCAACACTCACTCAACACTCACTCAACACACACTCAACACACATTCAACACTCTCTCAACACACACTCAACACTCTCTCAACACTCACTCAACACACACTCAACATTCTCTCAACACTCACTCAACACACACTCAACACTCTCTCAACACTCTCTTAACACACACTCAACACTCTCTCAACACTCACTCAACACTCACTCAACACTCACTCAACACACACTCAACACTCACTCAACACTCACTCAACACTCACTCAACACACACTCAACACAAACTCAACACTCACTCAACACTCACTCAACACACACTCAACACTCACTCAACACACACTCAACACACACTCAACAATCACTCAACACTCACTCAACACACACTCAGCACTCACTCAACACACACTCAACACACATTCAACACTCACTCAACACACACTCAACACTCACTCAACACTCACTCAACACACACTCAACACACATTCAACACTCTCTCAACACTCACTCAACACACACTCAACACTCTCTCAACACTCACTCAACACACACTCAACATTCTCTCAACACTCACTCAACACTCACTCAACACTCACTCAACACACACTCAACACTCTCTCAACACTCACTCAACACACACTCAACACTCTCTCAACACTCACTCAACACTCTCTTAACACACACTCAACACTCTCTCAACACTCACTCAACAATCACTCAACACTCACTCAACACTCACTCAACACACTCAACACTCTCTCAACACTCACTCAACACACACTCAACACTCACTCAACACTCACTCAACACTCACTCAACAATCACTCAACACTCTCAACACTCACTCAACACTCACTCAACACACACTCAACACTCACTCAACACTCACTCAACACACACTCAACACTCTTTCAACACTCACTCAAAACTCTCTTAACACACACTCAACACTCTCTCAACACTCACTCAACACTCACTCAACAATCACTCAACACTCTCAACACTCACTCAACACTCACTCAACACACACTCAACACTCTCTCAACACTCTCTCAACACTCACTCAACACTCACTCAACACACACTCAACACTCACTCAACAATCACTCAACACTCACTCAACACACACTCAACACTCTCTCAACACTCACTCAACACTCACTCAACACTCACTCAACACTCTCTCAACTCTCACTCAACACTCACTCAACACTCACTCAACAATCACTCAACACTCACTCAACACTCACTCAACACTCGCTCAACACTCTCTCAACACTCTCTCAACACTCACTCAACACTCACTCAACACTCACTCAACACACACTCAACACTCACTCAACACACACTCAACACACACTCAACACTCACTCAACACTCACTCAACACACACTCAACACACACTCAGCACTCACTCAACACACACTCAACACACATTCAACACTCACTCAACACACACTCAACACTCACTCAACACTCTCTCAACACTCACTCAACACTCTCTTAACACACACTCAACATTCTCTCAACACTCACTCAACACACACTCAACACTCTCTCAACACTCACTCAACACTCTCTTAACACACACTCAACACTCTTTCAACACTCACTCAACAATCACTCAACACTCTCAACACTCACTCAACACACTCAACACTCTCTCAACACTCACTCAACACAGACTCAACACTCACTCAACACTCACTCAACACTCACTCAACAATCACTCAACACTCTCAACACTCACTCAACACACACTCAACACACACTCAACACACATTCAACACTCACTCAACACACACTCAACACACACTCAACACACATTCAACACACACTCAACACTCTCTCAACACTCACTCAACACTCACTCAACACACATTCAACACTCTCTCAACACTCACTCAACACACACTCAACACTCTCAACACTCACTCAACACTCACTCAACACACACTCAACACTCACTCAACACTCACTCAACACACACTCAACACTCTTTCAACACTCACTCAAAACTCTCTTAACACACACTCAACACTCTCTCAACACTCACTCAACACTCACTCAACAATCACTCAACACTCTCAACACTCACTCAACACTCACTCAACACACACTCAACACTCTCTCAACACTCTCTCAACACTCACTCAACACTCACTCAACACACACTCAACACTCACTCAACAATCACTCAACACTCACTCAACACACACTCAACACTCTCTCAACACTCACTCAACACTCACTCAACACTCACTCAACACTCTCTCAACTCTCACTCAACACTCACTCAACACTCACTCAACAATCACTCAACACTCACTCAACACTCACTCAACACTCGCTCAACACTCTCTCAACACTCTCTCAACACTCACTCAACACTCACTCAACACTCACTCAACACTCACTCAACACACACTCAACACACATTCAACACTCTCTCAACACTCACTCAACACACACTCAACACTTTCTCAACACTCACTCAACACTCACTCAACACACACTCAACATTCTCTCAACACTCACTCAACACTCACTCAACACACACTCAACACTCACTCAACACTCACTTAACACACACTCAACACACACTCAACACAAACTCAACACTCAACACACACTCAACACACACTCAACACACACTCAACACACACTCAACACTCACTCAACACTCACTCAACACACACTCAACACTCACTCAACACACACTAGACACACACTCAACACTCACTCAACACACACTCAACACTTTCTCAACACTCACTCAACACTCACTCAACACACACTCAACACACATTCAACACTCTCTCAACACACACTCAACACTCTCTCAACACTCACTCAACACACACTCAACATTCTCTCAACACTCACTCAACACACACTCAACACTCTCTCAACACTCTCTTAACACACACTCAACACTCTCTCAACACTCACTCAACACTCACTCAACACTCACTCAACACACACTCAACACTCACTCAACACTCACTCAACACTCACTCAACACTCACTCAACACACACTCAACAAACATTCAACACTCTCTCAACACTCACTCAACACACACTCAACACTTTCTCAACACTCACTCAACACTCACTCAACACACACTCAACATTCTCTCAACACTCACTCAACACTCACTCAACACACACTCAACACTCACTCAACACTCACTTAACACACACTCAACACACACTCAACACAAACTCAACACTCAACACACACTCAACACACACTCAACACACACTCAACACACACTCAACACTCACTCAACACTCACTCAACACACACTCAACACTCACTCAACACACACTAGACACACACTCAACACTCACTCAACACACACTCAACACTTTCTCAACACTCACTCAACACTCACTCAACACACACTCAACACACATTCAACACTCTCTCAACACACACTCAACACTCTCTCAACACTCACTCAACACACACTCAACATTCTCTCAACACTCACTCAACACACACTCAACACTCTCTCAACACTCTCTTAACACACACTCAACACTCTCTCAACACTCACTCAACACTCACTCAACACTCACTCAACACACACTCAACACTCACTCAACACTCACTCAACACTCACTCAACACACACTCAACACAAACTCAACACTCACTCAACACACACTCAACACACACTCAACACTCACTCAACACACACTCAACACACACTCAACACTCACTCAACACTCACTCAACACACACTCAGCACTCACTCAACACACACTCAACACACATTCAACACTCACTCAACACACACTCAACACTCACTCAACACTCACTCAACACACACTCAACACACATTCAACACTCTCTCAACACTCACTCAACACACACTCAACACTCTCTCAACACTCACTCAACACACACTCAACATTCTCTCAACACTCACTCAACACTCACTCAACACTCACTCAACACACACTCAACACTCTCTCAACACTCACTCAACACACACTCAACACTCTCTCAACACTCACTCAACAATCACTCAACACTTCAACACTCTCAACACTCACTCAACACACTCAACACTCTCTCAACACTCACTCAACACAGACTCAACACTCACTCAACACTCACTCAACACTCACTCAACAATCACTCAACACTCTCAACACTCACTCAACACACACTCAACACACACTCAACACACATTCAACACTCACTCAACACACACTCAACACACACTCAACACACATTCAACACACACTCAACACTCTCTCAACACTCACTCAACACTCACTCAACACACATTCAACACTCTCTCAACACTCACTCAACACACACTCAACACTCTCAACACTCACTCAACACTCACTCAACACACACTCAACACTCACTCAACACTCACTCAACACACACTCAACACTCTTTCAACACTCACTCAAAACTCTCTTAACACACACTCAACACTCTCTCAACACTCACTCAACACTCACTCAACAATCACTCAACACTCTCAACACTCACTCAACACTCACTCAACACACACTCAACACTCTCTCAACACTCTCTCAACACTCACTCAACACTCACTCAACACACACTCAACACTCACTCAACAATCACTCAACACTCACTCAACACACACTCAACACTCTCTCAACACTCACTCAACACTCACTCAACACTCACTCAACACTCTCTCAACTCTCACTCAACACTCACTCAACACTCACTCAACAATAACTCAACACTCACTCAACACTCACTCAACACTCGCTCAACACTCTCTCAACACTCTCTCAACACTCACTCAACACTCACTCAACACTCACTCAACACACACTCAACACACATTCAACACTCTCTCAACACTCACTCAACACACACTCAACACTCTCTAAACACTCACTCAACACTCACTCAACACTCACTCAACACACACTCAACACAAACTCAACACTCACTCAACACACACTCAACACACACTCAACACTCACTCAACACACACTCAACACACACTCAACACTCACTCAACACACACTCAACACACACTCAACACACACTCAACACTCACTCAACACACACTCAACACACACTCAACACTCTCTCAACACTCACTCAACACTCACTCAACACACACTCAACATTCTCTCAACACTCACTCAACACACACTCAACACTCTCTCAACACTCTCTTAACACACACTCAACACTCTCTCAACACTCACTCAACACTCACTCAACACTCACTCAACACACACTCAACACTCACTCAACACACACTCAACACACACTCAACACTCACTCAACACACACTCAACACACACTCAACACTCACTCAACACTCACTCAACACTCACTCAACACACACTCAGCACTCACTCAACACACACTCAACACACATTCAACACTCACTCAACACACACTCAACACTCACTCAACACTCTCTCAACACTCACTCAACACTCTCTTAACACACACTCAACATTCTCTCAACACTCACTCAACACTCACTCAACACACACTCAACACTCTCTCAACACTCACTCAACACTCTCTTAACACACACTCAACACTCTCTCAACACTCACTCAACAATCACTCAACACTTCAACACTCTCAACACTCACTCAACACACTCAACACTCTCTCAACACTCACTCAACACAGACTCAACACTCACTCAACACTCACTCAACACTCACTCAACAATCACTCAACACTCTCAACACTCACTCAACACACACTCAACACACACTCAACACACACTCAACACACATTCAACACTCACTCAACACACACTCAACACACACTCAACACACATTCAACACACACTCAACACTCTCTCAACACTCACTCAACACTCACTCAACACACATTCAACACTCTCTCAACACTCACTCAACACACACTCAACACTCTCAACACTCACTCAACACTCACTCAACACACACTCAACACTCACTCAACACACACTCAACACTCTTTCAACACTCACTCAAAACTCTCTTAACACACACTCAACACTCTCTCAACACTCACTCAACACTCACTCAACAATCACTCAACACTCTCAACACTCACTCAACACTCACTCAACACACACTCAACACTCTCTCAACACTCTCTCAACACTCACTCAACACTCACTCAACACACACTCAACACTCACTCAACAATCACTCAACACTCACTCAACACACACTCAACACTCTCTCAACACTCACTCAACACTCACTCAACACTCACTCAACACTCTCTCAACTCTCACTCAACACTCACTCAACACTCACTCAACAATCACTCAACACTCACTCAACACTCACTCAACACTCGCTCAACACTCTCTCAACACTCTCTCAACACTCACTCAACACTCACTCAACACTCACTCAACACACACTCAACACACATTCAACACTCTCTCAACACTCACTCAACACACACTCAACACTTTCTCAACACTCACTCAACACTCACTCAACACACACTCAACATTCTCTCAACACTCACTCAACACTCACTCAACACACACTCAACACTCACTCAACACTCACTTAACACACACTCAACACACACTCAACACAAACTCAACACTCAACACACACTCAACACACACTCAACACACACTCAACACACACTCAACACTCACTCAACACTCACTCAACACACACTCAACACTCACTCAACACACACTAGACACACACTCAACACTCACTCAACACTCACTCAACACTCACTCAACACTCACTCAACACTCTCTCAACTCTCACTCAACACTCACTCAACACTCGCTCAACACTCTCTCAACACTTTCTCAACACTCACTCAACACTCACTCAACACACACTCAACATTCTCTCAACACTCACTCAACACTCACTCAACACACACTCAACACTCACTCAACACTCACTTAACACACACTCAACACACACTCAACACAAACTCAACACTCAACACACACTCAACACACACTCAACACACACTCAACACACACTCAACACTCACTCAACACTCACTCAACACACACTCAACACTCACTCAACACACACTAGACACACACTCAACACTCACTCAACACACACTCAACACTTTCTCAACACTCACTCAACACACACTCAACACACATTCAACACTCTCTCAACACACACTCAACACTCTCTCAACACTCACTCAACACACACTCAACATTCTCTCAACACTCACTCAACACACACTCAACACTCTCTCAACACTCTCTTAACACACACTCAACACTCTCTCAACACTCACTCAACACTCACTCAACACTCACTCAACACACACTCAACACTCACTCAACACTCACTCAACACTCACTCAACACACACTCAACACAAACTCAACACTCACTCAACACACACTCAACACACACTCAACACTCACTCAACACACACTCAACACACACTCAACACTCACTCAACACTCACTCAACACACACTCAGCACTCACTCAACACACACTCAACACACATTCAACACTCACTCAACACACACTCAACACTCACTCAACACTCACTCAACACACACTCAACACACATTCAACACTCTCTCAACACTCACTCAACACACACTCAACACTCTCTCAACACTCACTCAACACACACTCAACATTCTCTCAACACTCACTCAACACTCACTCAACACTCACTCAACACACACTCAACACTCTCAACACTCACTCAACACACACTCAACACTCTCTCAACACTCACTCAACACTCTCTTAACACACACTCAACACTCTCTCAACACTCACTCAACAATCACTCAACACTCTCAACACTCACTCAACACTCACTCAACACACTCAACACTCTCTCAACACTCACTCAACACACACTCAACACTCACTCAACACTCACTCAACACTCACTCAACAATCACTCAACACTCTCAACACTCACTCAACACTCACTCAACACACACTCAACACTCACTCAACACTCACTCAACACACACTCAACACTCTTTCAACACTCACTCAAAACTCTCTTAACACACACTCAACACTCTCTCAACACTCACTCAACACTCACTCAACAATCACTCAACACTCTCAACACTAACTCAACACTCACTCAACACACACTCAACACTCTCTCAACACTCTCTCAACACTCACTCAACACTCACTCAACACACACTCAACACTCACTCAACAATCACTCAACACTCACTCAACACACACTCAACACTCTCTCAACACTCACTCAACACTCACTCAACACTCACTCAACACTCTCTCAACTCTCACTCAACACTCACTCAACACTCACTCAACAATCACTCAACACTCACTCAACACTCACTCAACACTCGCTCAACACTCTCTCAACACTCACTCAACACTCACTCAACACTCACTCAACACACACTCAACACACATTCAACACTCTCTCAACCCTCACTCAACACACACTCAACACTTTCTCAACACTCACTCAACACTCACTCAACACACACTCAACATTCTCTCAACACTCACTCAACACTCACTCAACACACACTCAACACTCACTCAACACTCACTTAACACACACTCAACACACACTCAACACAAACTCAACACTCAACACACACTCAACACACACTCAACACACACTCAACACACACTCAACACACACTCAACACTCACTCAACACTCACTCAACACTCACTCAACACACACTCAACACTCACTCAACACACACTAGACACACACTCAACACTCACTCAACACACACTCAACACTTTCTCAACACTCACTCAACACTCACTCAACACACACTCAACACACATTCAACACTCTCTCAACACACACTCAACACTCTCTCAACACTCACTCAACACACACTCAACATTCTCTCAACACTCACTCAACACACACTCAACACTCTCTCAACACTCTCTTAACACACACTCAACACTCTCTCAACACTCACTCAACACTCACTCAACACACACTCAACACTCACTCAACACTCACTCAACACTCACTCAACACACACTCAACACAAACTCAACACTCACTCAACACACACTCAACACTCACTCAACACACACTCAACACACACTCAACACTCACTCAACACTCACTCAACACACACTCAGCACTCACTCAACACACACTCAACACACATTCAACACTCACTCAACACACACTCAACACTCACTCAACACTCACTCAACACACACTCAACACACATTCAACACTCTCTCAACACTCACTCAACACACACTCAACATTCTCTCAACACTCACTCAACACTCACTCAACACTCACTCAACACACACTCAACACTCTCTCAACACTCACTCAACACACACTCAACACTCTCTCAACACTCACTCAACACTCTCTTAACACACACTCAACACTCTCTCAACACTCACTCAACAATCACTCAACACTCTCAACACTCACTCAACACTCACTCAACACACTCAACACTCTCTCAACACTCACTCAACACACACTCAACACTCACTCAACACTCACTCAACACTCACTCAACAATCACTCAACACTCTCAACACTCTCAAGACTCACTCAACACACACTCAACACACACTCAACACACATTCAACACTCACTCAACACACACTCAACACACACTCAACACTCTCTCAACACTCACTCAACACTCACTCAACACACACTCAACACACATTCAACACTCTCTCAACACTCACTCAACACACACTCAACACTCTCTCAACACTCACTCAACACTCACTCAACACTCACTCAACACACTCAACACTCTCTCAACACTCACTCAACACACACTCAACACTCTCAACACTCACTCAACACTCACTCAACACACATTCAACACTCACTCAACACTCTCTCAACACTCACTCAACACACACTCAACATTCTCTCAACACACACTCAACACACACTCAACACTCACTCAACACTCACTCAACACACACTCAACATTCTCTCAACACACACTCAACACACACTCAACACTCACTCAACACTCACTCAACACACACTCAACACTCACTCAACACACACTAGACACACACTCAACACTCACTCAACACACACTCAACACTTTCTCAACACTCACTCAACACACACTCAACACACATTCAACACTCTCTCAACACACACTCAACACTCTCTCAACACTCACTCAACACACACTCAACATTCTCTCAACACTCACTCAACACACACTCAACACTCTCTCAACACTCTCTTAACACACACTCAACACTCTCTCAACACTCACTCAACACTCACTCAACACTCACTCAACACACACTCAACACTCACTCAACACTCACTCAACACAAACTCAACACTCACTCAACACACACTCAACACTCACTCAACACACACTCAACACACACTCAACACTCACTCAACACTCACTCAACACACACTCAGCACTCACTCAACACACATTCAACACTCACTCAACACTCACTCAACACTCACTCAACACACACTCAACACACATTCAACACTCTCTCAACACTCACTCAACACACACTCAACACTCTCTCAACACTCACTCAACACACACTCAACATTCTCTCAACACTCACTCAACACTCACTCAACACTCACTCAACACTCACTCAACACACACTCAACACTCTCTCAACACTCACTCAACACACACTCAACACTCTCTCAACACTCACTCAACACTCTCTTAACACACACTCAACACTCTCTCAACAATCACTCAACAATCACTCAACACTCTCAACACTCACTCAACACTCACTCAACACACTCAACACTCTCTCAACACTCACTCAACACACACTCAACACTCACTCAACACTCACTCAACACTCACTCAACAATCACTCAACACTCTCAACACTCACTCAACACTCACTCAACACACACTCAACACTCACTCAACACTCACTCAACACACACTCAACACTCTTTCAACACTCACTCAAAACTCTCTTAACACACACTCAACACTCTCTCAACACTCACTCAACACTCACTCAACAATCACTCAACACTCTCAACACTCACTCAACACACACTCAACACTCTCTCAACACTCACTCAACACTCACTCAACACACACTCAACACTCACTCAACAATCACTCAACACTCACTCAACACACACTCAACACTCTCTCAACACTCACTCAACACTCACTCAACACTCACTCAACACTCTCTCAACTCTCACTCAACACTCACTCAACACTCACTCAACAATCACTCAACACTCACTCAACACTCACTCAACACTCGCTCAACACTCTCTCAACACTCTCTCAACACTCACTCAACACTCACTCAACACTCACTCAACACACACTCAACACACATTCAACACTCTCTCAACCCTCACTCAACACACACTCAACACTCAACACACACTCAACACACACTCAACACACACTCAACACACACTCAACACTCACTCAACACTCACTCAACACACACTCAACACTCACTCAACACACACTAGACACACACTCAACACTCACTCAACACACACTCAACACTTTCTCAACACTCACTCAACACTCACTCAACACACACTCAACACACATTCAACACTCTCTCAACACACACTCAACACTCTCTCAACACTCACTCAACACACACTCAACATTCTCTCAACACTCACTCAACACACACTCAACACTCTCTCAACACTCTCTTAACACACACTCAACACTCTCTCAACACTCACTCAACACTCACTCAACACTCACTCAACACACACTCAACACTCACTCAACACTCACTCAACACTCACTCAACACACACTCAACACAAACTCAACACTCACTCAACACTCACTCAACACACACTCAACACTCACTCAACACACACTCAACACACACTCAACAATCACTCAACACTCACTCAACACACACTCAGCACTCACTCAACACACACTCAACACACATTCAACACTCACTCAACACACACTCAACACTCACTCAACACTCACTCAACACACACTCAACACACATTCAACACTCTCTCAACACTCACTCAACACACACTCAACACTCTCTCAACACTCACTCAACACACACTCAACATTCTCTCAACACTCACTCAACACTCACTCAACACTCACTCAACACACACTCAACACTCTCTCAACACTCACTCAACACACACTCAACACTCTCTCAACACTCACTCAACACTCTCTTAACACACACTCAACACTCTCTCAACACTCACTCAACAATCACTCAACACTCACTCAACACTCACTCAACACACTCAACACTCTCTCAACACTCACTCAACACACACTCAACACTCACTCAACACTCACTCAACACTCACTCAACAATCACTCAACACTCTCAACACTCACTCAACACTCACTCAACACACACTCAACACTCACTCAACACTCACTCAACACACACTCAACACTCTTTCAACACTCACTCAAAACTCTCTTAACACACACTCAACACTCTCTCAACACTCACTCAACACTCACTCAACAATCACTCAACACTCTCAACACTCACTCAACACTCACTCAACACACACTCAACACTCTCTCAACACTCTCTCAACACTCACTCAACACTCACTCAACACACACTCAACACTCACTCAACAATCACTCAACACTCACTCAACACACACTCAACACTCTCTCAACACTCACTCAACACTCACTCAACACTCACTCAACACTCTCTCAACTCTCACTCAACACTCACTCAACACTCACTCAACAATCACTCAACACTCACTCAACACTCACTCAACACTCGCTCAACACTCTCTCAACACTCTCTCAACACTCACTCAACACTCACTCAACACACACTCAACACTCACTCAACACACACTCAACACACACTCAACACTCACTCAACACTCACTCAACACACACTCAACACACACTCAGCACTCACTCAACACACACTCAACACACATTCAACACTCACTCAACACACACTCAACACTCACTCAACACTCTCTCAACACTCACTCAACACTCTCTTAACACACACTCAACATTCTCTCAACACTCACTCAACACACACTCAACACTCTCTCAACACTCACTCAACACTCTCTTAACACACACTCAACACTCTTTCAACACTCACTCAACAATCACTCAACACTCTCAACACTCACTCAACACACTCAACACTCTCTCAACACTCACTCAACACAGACTCAACACTCACTCAACACTCACTCAACACTCACTCAACAATCACTCAACACTCTCAACACTCACTCAACACACACTCAACACACACTCAACACACATTCAACACTCACTCAACACACAC
Source organism: Eucyclogobius newberryi (assembly GCF_026437365.1). Taxonomy (NCBI): domain Eukaryota; kingdom Metazoa; phylum Chordata; class Actinopteri; order Gobiiformes; family Gobiidae; genus Eucyclogobius; species Eucyclogobius newberryi. The sequence continues at coordinate 2,529,712 of NW_027315812.1, forward strand.
TCAACACACACTCAACACACATTCAACACACACTCAACACTCTCTCAACACTCACTCAACACTCACTCAACACACATTCAACACTCTCTCAACACTCACTCAACACACACTCAACACTCTCAACACTCACTCAACACTCACTCAACACACACTCAACACTCACTCAACACTCACTCAACACACACTCAACACTCTTTCAACACTCACTCAAAACTCTCTTAACACACACTCAACACTCTCTCAACACTCACTCAACACTCACTCAACAATCACTCAACACTCTCAACACTCACTCAACACTCACTCAACACACACTCAACACTCTCTCAACACTCTCTCAACACTCACTCAACACTCACTCAACACACACTCAACACTCACTCAACAATCACTCAACACTCACTCAACACACACTCAACACTCTCTCAACACTCACTCAACACTCACTCAACACTCACTCAACACTCTCTCAACTCTCACTCAACACTCACTCAACACTCACTCAACAATCACTCAACACTCACTCAACACTCACTCAACACTCGCTCAACACTCTCTCAACACTCTCTCAACACTCACTCAACACTCACTCAACACTCACTCAACACTCACTCAACACACACTCAACACACATTCAACACTCTCTCAACACTCACTCAACACACACTCAACACTTTCTCAACACTCACTCAACACTCACTCAACACACACTCAACATTCTCTCAACACTCACTCAACACTCACTCAACACACACTCAACACTCACTCAACACTCACTTAACACACACTCAACACACACTCAACACAAACTCAACACTCAACACACACTCAACACACACTCAACACACACTCAACACACACTCAACACTCACTCAACACTCACTCAACACACACTCAACACTCACTCAACACACACTAGACACACACTCAACACTCACTCAACACACACTCAACACTTTCTCAACACTCACTCAACACTCACTCAACACACACTCAACACACATTCAACACTCTCTCAACACACACTCAACACTCTCTCAACACTCACTCAACACACACTCAACATTCTCTCAACACTCACTCAACACACACTCAACACTCTCTCAACACTCTCTTAACACACACTCAACACTCTCTCAACACTCACTCAACACTCACTCAACACTCACTCAACACACACTCAACACTCACTCAACACTCACTCAACACTCACTCAACACTCACTCAACACACACTCAACACACATTCAACACTCTCTCAACACTCACTCAACACACACTCAACACTTTCTCAACACTCACTCAACACTCACTCAACACACACTCAACATTCTCTCAACACTCACTCAACACTCACTCAACACACACTCAACACTCACTCAACACTCACTTAACACACACTCAACACACACTCAACACAAACTCAACACTCAACACACACTCAACACACACTCAACACACACTCAACACACACTCAACACTCACTCAACACTCACTCAACACACACTCAACACTCACTCAACACACACTAGACACACACTCAACACTCACTCAACACACACTCAACACTTTCTCAACACTCACTCAACACTCACTCAACACACACTCAACACACATTCAACACTCTCTCAACACACACTCAACACTCTCTCAACACTCACTCAACACACACTCAACATTCTCTCAACACTCACTCAACACACACTCAACACTCTCTCAACACTCTCTTAACACACACTCAACACTCTCTCAACACTCACTCAACACTCACTCAACACTCACTCAACACACACTCAACACTCACTCAACACTCACTCAACACTCACTCAACACACACTCAACACAAACTCAACACTCACTCAACACACACTCAACACACACTCAACACTCACTCAACACACACTCAACACACACTCAACACTCACTCAACACTCACTCAACACACACTCAGCACTCATTCAACACTCACTCAACACACACTCAACACTCACTCAACACTCACTCAACACACACTCAACACACATTCAACACTCTCTCAACACTCACTCAACACACACTCAACACTCTCTCAACACTCACTCAACACACACTCAACATTCTCTCAACACTCACTCAACACTCACTCAACACTCACTCAACACACACTCAACACTCTCTCAACACTCACTCAACACACACTCAACACTCTCTCAACACTCACTCAACAATCACTCAACACTTCAACACTCTCAACACTCACTCAACACACTCAACACTCTCTCAACACTCACTCAACACAGACTCAACACTCACTCAACACTCACTCAACACTCACTCAACAATCACTCAACACTCTCAACACTCACTCAACACACACTCAACACACACTCAACACACATTCAACACTCACTCAACACACACTCAACACACACTCAACACACATTCAACACACACTCAACACTCTCTCAACACTCACTCAACACTCACTCAACACACATTCAACACTCTCTCAACACTCACTCAACACACACTCAACACTCTCAACACTCACTCAACACTCACTCAACACACACTCAACACTCACTCAACACTCACTCAACACACACTCAACACTCTTTCAACACTCACTCAAAACTCTCTTAACACACACTCAACACTCTCTCAACACTCACTCAACACTCACTCAACAATCACTCAACACTCTCAACACTCACTCAACACACTCAACACTCTCTCAACACTCACTCAACACAGACTCAACACTCACTCAACACTCACTCAACACTCACTCAACAATCACTCAACACTCTCAACACTCACTCAACACACACTCAACACACACTCAACACACATTCAACACTCACTCAACACACACTCAACACACACTCAACACACATTCAACACACACTCAACACTCTCTCAACACTCACTCAACACTCACTCAACACACATTCAACACTCTCTCAACACTCACTCAACACACACTCAACACTCTCAACACTCACTCAACACTCACTCAACACACACTCAACACTCACTCAACACTCACTCAACACACACTCAACACTCTTTCAACACTCACTCAAAACTCTCTTAACACACACTCAACACTCTCTCAACACTCACTCAACACTCACTCAACAATCACTCAACACTCTCAACACTCACTCAACACTCACTCAACACACACTCAACACTCTCTCAACACTCTCTCAACACTCACTCAACACTCACTCAACACACACTCAACACTCACTCAACAATCACTCAACACTCACTCAACACACACTCAACACTCTCTCAACACTCACTCAACACTCACTCAACACTCACTCAACACTCTCTCAACTCTCACTCAACACTCACTCAACACTCACTCAACAATAACTCAACACTCACTCAACACTCACTCAACACTCGCTCAACACTCTCTCAACACTCTCTCAACACTCACTCAACACTCACTCAACACTCACTCAACACACACTCAACACACATTCAACACTCTCTCAACACTCACTCAACACACACTCAACACTCTCTAAACACTCACTCAACACTCACTCAACACTCACTCAACACACACTCAACACAAACTCAACACTCACTCAACACACACTCAACACACACTCAACACTCACTCAACACACACTCAACACACACTCAACACTCACTCAACACACACTCAACACACACTCAACACACACTCAACACTCACTCAACACACACTCAACACACACTCAACACTCTCTCAACACTCACTCAACACTCACTCAACACACACTCAACATTCTCTCAACACTCACTCAACACACACTCAACACTCTCTCAACACTCTCTTAACACACACTCAACACTCTCTCAACACTCACTCAACACTCACTCAACACTCACTCAACACACACTCAACACTCACTCAACACACACTCAACACACACTCAACACTCACTCAACACACACTCAACACACACTCAACACTCACTCAACACTCACTCAACACTCACTCAACACACACTCAGCACTCACTCAACACACACTCAACACACATTCAACACTCACTCAACACACACTCAACACTCACTCAACACTCTCTCAACACTCACTCAACACTCTCTTAACACACACTCAACATTCTCTCAACACTCACTCAACACTCACTCAACACACACTCAACACTCTCTCAACACTCACTCAACACTCTCTTAACACACACTCAACACTCTCTCAACACTCACTCAACAATCACTCAACACTTCAACACTCTCAACACTCACTCAACACACTCAACACTCTCTCAACACTCACTCAACACAGACTCAACACTCACTCAACACTCACTCAACACTCACTCAACAATCACTCAACACTCTCAACACTCACTCAACACACACTCAACACACACTCAACACACACTCAACACACATTCAACACTCACTCAACACACACTCAACACACACTCAACACACATTCAACACACACTCAACACTCTCTCAACACTCACTCAACACTCACTCAACACACATTCAACACTCTCTCAACACTCACTCAACACACACTCAACACTCTCAACACTCACTCAACACTCACTCAACACACACTCAACACTCACTCAACACTCACTCAACACACACTCAACACTCTTTCAACACTCACTCAAAACTCTCTTAACACACACTCAACACTCTCTCAACACTCACTCAACACTCACTCAACAATCACTCAACACTCTCAACACTCACTCAACACTCACTCAACACACACTCAACACTCTCTCAACACTCTCTCAACACTCACTCAACACTCACTCAACACACACTCAACACTCACTCAACAATCACTCAACACTCACTCAACACACACTCAACACTCTCTCAACACTCACTCAACACTCACTCAACACTCACTCAACACTCTCTCAACTCTCACTCAACACTCACTCAACACTCACTCAACAATCACTCAACACTCACTCAACACTCACTCAACACTCGCTCAACACTCTCTCAACACCCTCTCAACACTCACTCAACAATCACTCAACACTCACTCAACACACACTCAACACACATTCAACACTCTCTCAACACTCACTCAACACACACTCAACACTTTCTCAACACTCACTCAACACTCACTCAACACACACTCAACATTCTCTCAACACTCACTCAACACTCACTCAACACACACTCAACACTCACTCAACACTCACTTAACACACACTCAACACACACTCAACACAAACTCAACACTCAACACACACTCAACACACACTCAACACACACTCAACACACACTCAACACTCACTCAACACTCACTCAACACACACTCAACACTCACTCAACACACACTAGACACACACTCAACACTCACTCAACACACACTCAACACTTTCTCAACACTCACTCAACACTCACTCAACACACACTCAACACACATTCAACACTCTCTCAACACACACTCAACACTCTCTCAACACTCACTCAACACACACTCAACATTCTCTCAACACTCACTCAACACACACTCAACACTCTCTCAACACTCTCTTAACACACACTCAACACTCTCTCAACACTCACTCAACACTCACTCAACACTCACTCAACACACACTCAACACTCACTCAACACTCACTCAACACTCACTCAACACACACTCAACACAAACTCAACACTCACTCAACACTCACTCAACACACACTCAACACTCACTCAACACACACTCAACACACACTCAACAATCACTCAACACTCACTCAACACACACTCAGCACTCACTCAACACACACTCAACACACATTCAACACTCACTCAACACTCACTCAACACTCACTCAACACACACTCAACACACATTCAACACTCTCTCAACACTCACTCAACACACACTCAACACTCTCTCAACACTCACTCAACACACACTCAACATTCTCTCAACACTCACTCAACACTCACTCAACACTCACTCAACACACACTCAACACTCTCTCAACACTCACTCAACACACACTCAACACTCTCTCAACACTCACTCAACACTCTCTTAACACACACTCAACACTCTCTCAACACTCACTCAACAATCACTCAACACTCACTCAACACTCACTCAACACACTCAACACTCTCTCAACACTCACTCAACACACACTCAACACTCACTCAACACTCACTCAACACTCACTCAACAATCACTCAACACTCTCAACACTCACTCAACACTCACTCAACACACACTCAACACTCACTCAACACTCACTCAACACACACTCAACACTCTTTCAACACTCACTCAAAACTCTCTTAACACACACTCAACACTCTCTCAACACTCACTCAACACTCACTCAACAATCACTCAACACTCTCAACACTCACTCAACACTCACTCAACACACACTCAACACTCTCTCAACACTCTCTCAACACTCACTCAACACTCACTCAACACACACTCAACACTCACTCAACAATCACTCAACACTCACTCAACACACACTCAACACTCTCTCAACACTCACTCAACACTCACTCAACACTCACTCAACACTCTCTCAACTCTCACTCAACACTCACTCAACAATCACTCAACACTCACTCAACACTCACTCAACACTCGCTCAACACTCTCTCAACACTCTCTCAACACTCACTCAACACTCACTCAACACTCACTCAACACACACTCAACACTCACTCAACACACACTCAACACACACTCAACACTCACTCAACACTCACTCAACACACACTCAACACACACTCAGCACTCACTCAACACACACTCAACACACATTCAACACTCACTCAACACACACTCAACACTCACTCAACACTCTCTCAACACTCACTCAACACTCTCTTAACACACACTCAACATTCTCTCAACACTCACTCAACACACACTCAACACTCTCTCAACACTCACTCAACACTCTCTTAACACACACTCAACACTCTCTCAACACTCACTCAACAATCACTCAACACTCTCAACACTCACTCAACACACTCAACACTCTCTCAACACTCACTCAACACAGACTCAACACTCACTCAACACTCACTCAACACTCACTCAACAATCACTCAACACTCTCAACACTCACTCAACACACACTCAACACACACTCAACACACATTCAACACTCACTCAACACACACTCAACACACACTCAACACACATTCAACACACACTCAACACTCTCTCAACACTCACTCAACACTCACTCAACACACATTCAACACTCTCTCAACACTCACTCAACACACACTCAACACTCTCAACACTCACTCAACACTCACTCAACACACACTCAACACTCACTCAACACTCACTCAACACACACTCAACACTCTTTCAACACTCACTCAAAACTCTCTTAACACACACTCAACACTCTCTCAACACTCACTCAACACTCACTCAACAATCACTCAACACTCTCAACACTCACTCAACACTCACTAAACACACACTCAACACTCTCTCAACACTCTCTCAACACTCACTCAACACTCACTCAACACACACTCAACACTCACTCAACAATCACTCAACACTCACTCAACACACACTCAACACTCTCTCAACACTCACTCAACACTCACTCAACACTCACTCAACACTCTCTCAACTCTCACTCAACACTCACTCAACACTCACTCAACAATCACTCAACACTCACTCAACACTCACTCAACACTCGCTCAACACTCTCTCAACACTCTCTCAACACTCACTCAACACTCACTCAACACTCACTCAACACTCACTCAACACACACTCAACACACATTCAACACTCTCTCAACACTCACTCAACACACACTCAACACTTTCTCAACACTCACTCAACACTCACTCAACACACACTCAACATTCTCTCAACACTCACTCAACACTCACTCAACACACACTCAACACTCACTCAACACTCACTTAACACACACTCAACACACACTCAACACAAACTCAACACTCAACACACACTCAACACACACTCAACACACACTCAACACACACTCAACACTCACTCAACACTCACTCAACACACACTCAACACTCACTCAACACACACTAGACACACACTCAACACTCACTCAACACACACTCAACACTTTCTCAACACTCACTCAACACTCACTCAACACACACTCAACACACATTCAACACTCTCTCAACACACACTCAACACTCTCTCAACACTCACTCAACACACACTCAACATTCTCTCAACACTCACTCAACACACACTCAACACTCTCTCAACACTCTCTTAACACACACTCAACACTCTCTCAACACTCACTCAACACTCACTCAACACTCACTCAACACACACTCAACACTCACTCAACACTCACTCAACACTCACTCAACACACACTCAACACACATTCAACACTCTCTCAACACTCACTCAACACACACTCAACACTTTCTCAACACTCACTCAACACTCACTCAACACACACTCAACATTCTCTCAACACTCACTCAACACTCACTCAACACACACTCAACACTCACTCAACACTCACTTAACACACACTCAACACACACTCAACACAAACTCAACACTCAACACACACTCAACACACACTCAACACACACTCAACACACACTCAACACTCACTCAACACTCACTCAACACACACTCAACACTCACTCAACACACACTAGACACACACTCAACACTCACTCAACACACACTCAACACTTTCTCAACACTCACTCAACACTCACTCAACACACACTCAACACACATTCAACACTCTCTCAACACACACTCAACACTCTCTCAACACTCACTCAACACACACTCAACATTCTCTCAACACTCACTCAACACACACTCAACACTCTCTCAACACTCTCTTAACACACACTCAACACTCTCTCAACACTCACTCAACACTCACTCAACACTCACTCAACACACACTCAACACTCACTCAACACTCACTCAACACTCACTCAACACACACTCAACACAAACTCAACACTCACTCAACACACACTCAACACACACTCAACACTCACTCAACACACACTCAACACACACTCAACACTCACTCAACACTCACTCAACACACACTCAGCACTCACTCAACACACACTCAACACACATTCAACACTCACTCAACACACACTCAACACTCACTCAACACTCACTCAACACACACTCAACACACATTCAACACTCTCTCAACACTCACTCAACACACACTCAACACTCTCTCAACACTCACTCAACACACACTCAACATTCTCTCAACACTCACTCAACACTCACTCAACACTCACTCAACACACACTCAACACTCTCTCAACACTCACTCAACACACACTCAACACTCTCTCAACACTCACTCAACAATCACTCAACACTTCAACACTCTCAACACTCACTCAACACACTCAACACTCTCTCAACACTCACTCAACACAGACTCAACACTCACTCAACACTCACTCAACACTCACTCAACAATCACTCAACACTCTCAACACTCACTCAACACACACTCAACACACACTCAACACACATTCAACACTCACTCAACACACACTCAACACACACTCAACACACATTCAACACACACTCAACACTCTCTCAACACTCACTCAACACTCACTCAACACACATTCAACACTCTCTCAACACTCACTCAACACACACTCAACACTCTCAACACTCACTCAACACTCACTCAACACACACTCAACACTCACTCAACACTCACTCAACACACACTCAACACTCTTTCAACACTCACTCAAAACTCTCTTAACACACACTCAACACTCTCTCAACACTCACTCAACACTCACTCAACACACACTCAACACTCTCTCAACACTCTCTCAACACTCACTCAACACTCACTCAACACACACTCAACACTCACTCAACAATCACTCAACACTCACTCAACACACACTCAACACTCTCTCAACACTCACTCAACACTCACTCAACACTCACTCAACACTCTCTCAACTCTCACTCAACACTCACTCAACACTCACTCAACAATAACTCAACACTCACTCAACACTCACTCAACACTCGCTCAACACTCTCTCAACACTCTCTCAACACTCACTCAACACTCACTCAACACTCACTCAACACACACTCAACACACATTCAACACTCTCTCAACACTCACTCAACACACACTCAACACTTTCTCAACACTCACTCAACACTCACTCAACACACACTCAACTTTCTCTCAACACTCACTCAACACTCACTCAACACACACTCAACACTCACTCAACACTCACTTAACACACACTCAACACACACTCAACACAAACTCAACACTCAACACACACTCAACACACACTCAACACACACTCAACACACACTCAACACTCACTCAACACTCACTCAACACACACTCAACACTCACTCAACACACACTAGACACACACTCAACACTCACTCAACACACACTCAACACTTTCTCAACACTCACTCAACACTCACTCAACACACACTCAACACACATTCAACACTCTCTCAACACACACTCAACACTCTCTCAACACTCACTCAACACACACTCAACATTCTCTCAACACTCACTCAACACACACTCAACACTCTCTCAACACTCTCTTAACACACACTCAACACTCTCTCAACACTCACTCAACACTCACTCAACACACACTCAACACTCACTCAACACTCACTCAACACTCACTCAACACACACTCAACACAAACTCAACACTCTCTCAACACTCACTCAACACACACACAACACTCTCTCAACACTCACTCAACACTCTCTTAACACACACTCAACACTCTCTCAACACTCACTCAACAATCACTCAACACTCTCAACACTCTCAACACTCACTCAACACTCACTCAACACACACTCAACACTCACTCAACACTCACTCAACACACACTCAACACTCTTTCAACACTCACTCAAAACTCTCTTAACACACACTCAACACTCTCTCAACACTCACTCAACACTCACTCAACAATCACTCAACACTCTCAACACTCACTCAACACTCACTCAACACACACTCAACACTCTCTCAACACTCTCTCAACACTCACTCAACACTCACTCAACACACACTCAACACTCACTCAACAATCACTCAACACTCACTCAACACACACTCAACACTCTCTCAACACTCACTCAACACTCACTCAACACTCACTCAACACTCTCTCAACTCTCACTCAACACTCACTCAACACTCACTCAACAATCACTCAACACTCACTCAACACTCACTCAACACTCGCTCAACACTCTCTCAACACTCTCTCAACACTCACTCAACACTCACTCAACACTCACTCAACACACACTCAACACTCACTCAACACACACTCAACACACACTCAACACTCACTCAACACTCACTCAACACTCACTCAACACACACTCAGCACTCACTCAACACACACTCAACACACATTCAACACTCACTCAACACACACTCAACACTCACTCAACACTCTCTCAACACTCACTCAACACTCTCTTAACACACACTCAACATTCTCTCAACACTCACTCAACACACACTCAACACTCTCTCAACACTCACTCAACACTCTCTTAACACACACTCAACACTCTCTCAACACTCACTCAACAATCACTCAACACTCTCAACACTCACTCAACACACTCAACACTCTCTCAACACTCACTCAACACAGACTCAACACTCACTCAACACTCACTCAACACTCACTCAACAATCACTCAACACTCTCAACACTCACTCAACACACACTCAACACACACTCAACACACATTCAACACTCACTCAACACACACTCAACACACACTCAACACACATTCAACACACACTCAACACTCTCTCAACACTCACTCAACACTCACTCAACACACACTCAACACTCTCAACACTCACTCAACACTCACTCAACACACACTCAACACTCACTCAACACTCACTCAACACACACTCAACACTCTTTCAACACTCACTCAAAACTCTCTTAACACACACTCAACACTCTCTCAACACTCACTCAACACTCACTCAACAATCACTCAACACTCTCAACACTCACTCAACACTCACTCAACACACACTCAACACTCTCTCAACACTCTCTCAACACTCACTCAACACTCACTCAACACACACTCAACACTCACTCAACAATCACTCAACACTCACTCAACACACACTCAACACTCTCTCAACACTCACTCAACACTCACTCAACACTCACTCAACACTCTCTCAACTCTCACTCAACACTCACTCAACACTCACTCAACAATCACTCAACACTCACTCAACACTCACTCAACACTCGCTCAACACTCTCTCAACACTCTCTCAACACTCACTCAACACTCACTCAACACTCACTCAACACACACTCAACACACATTCAACACTCTCTCAACACTCACTCAACACACACTCAACACTTTCTCAACACTCACTCAACACTCACTCAACACACACTCAACATTCTCTCAACACTCACTCAACACTCACTCAACACACACTCAACACTCACTCAACACTCACTTAACACACACTCAACACACACTCAACACAAACTCAACACTCAACACACACTCAACACACACTCAACACACACTCAACACACACTCAACACTCACTCAACACTCACTCAACACACACTCAACACTCACTCAACACACACTAGACACACACTCAACACTCACTCAACACACACTCAACACTTTCTCAACACTCACTCAACACACACTCAACACACATTCAACACTCTCTCAACACACACTCAACACTCTCTCAACACTCACTCAACACACACTCAACATTCTCTCAACACTCACTCAACACACACTCAACACTCTCTCAACACTCTCTTAACACACACTCAACACTCTCTCAACACTCACTCAACACTCACTCAACACTCACTCAACACACACTCAACACTCACTCAACACTCACTCAACACTCACTCAACACACACTCAACACAAACTCAACACTCACTCAACACACACTCAACACACACTCAACACTCACTCAACACACACTCAACACACACTCAACACTCACTCAACACTCACTCAACACACACTCAGCACTCACTCAACACACACTCAACACACATTCAACACTCACTCAACACACACTCAACACTCACTCAACACTCACTCAACACACACTCAACACACATTCAACACTCTCTCAACACTCACTCAACACACACTCAACACTCTCTCAACACTCACTCAACACACACTCAACATTCTCTCAACACTCACTCAACACTCACTCAACACTCACTCAACACACACTCAACACTCTCAACACTCACTCAACACACACTCAACACTCTCTCAACACTCACTCAACACTCTCTTAACACACACTCAACACTCTCTCAACACTCACTCAACAATCACTCAACACTCTCAACACTCACTCAACACTCACTCAACACACTCAACACTCTCTCAACACTCACTCAACACACACTCAACACTCACTCAACACTCACTCAACACTCACTCAACAATCACTCAACACTCTCAACACTCACTCAACACTCACTCAACACACACTCAACACTCACTCAACACTCACTCAACACACACTCAACACTCTTTCAACACTCACTCAAAACTCTCTTAACACACACTCAACACTCTCTCAACACTCACTCAACACTCACTCAACAATCACTCAACACTCTCAACACTCACTCAACACTCACTCAACACACACTCAACACTCTCTCAACACTCTCTCAACACTCACTCAACACTCACTCAACACACACTCAACACTCACTCAACAATCACTCAACACTCACTCAACACACACTCAACACTCTCTCAACACTCACTCAACACTCACTCAACACTCACTCAACACTCTCTCAACTCTCACTCAACACTCACTCAACACTCACTCAACAATCACTCAACACTCACTCAACACTCACTCAACACTCGCTCAACACTCTCTCAACACTCACTCAACACTCACTCAACACTCACTCAACACACACTCAACACACATTCAACACTCTCTCAACCCTCACTCAACACACACTCAACACTTTCTCAACACTCACTCAACACTCACTCAACACACACTCAACATTCTCTCAACACTCACTCAACACTCACTCAACACACACTCAACACTCACTCAACACTCACTTAACACACACTCAACACACACTCAACACAAACTCAACACTCAACACACACTCAACACACACTCAACACACACTCAACACACACTCAACACACACTCAACACTCACTCAACACTCACTCAACACTCACTCAACACACACTCAACACTCACTCAACACACACTAGACACACACTCAACACTCACTCAACACACACTCAACACTTTCTCAACACTCACTCAACACTCACTCAACACACACTCAACACACATTCAACACTCTCTCAACACACACTCAACACTCTCTCAACACTCACTCAACACACACTCAACATTCTCTCAACACTCACTCAACACACACTCAACACTCTCTCAACACTCTCTTAACACACACTCAACACTCTCTCAACACTCACTCAACACTCACTCAACACACACTCAACACTCACTCAACACTCACTCAACACTCACTCAACACACACTCAACACAAACTCAACACTCACTCAACACACACTCAACACACACTCAACACTCACTCAACACACACTCAACACACACTCAACACTCACTCAACACTCACTCAACACACACTCAGCACTCACTCAACACACACTCAACACACATTCAACACTCACTCAACACACACTCAACACTCACTCAACACTCACTCAACACTCACTCAACACACATTCAACACTCTCTCAACACTCACTCAACACACACTCAACATTCTCTCAACACTCACTCAACACTCACTCAACACTCACTCAACACACACTCAACACTCTCTCAACACTCACTCAACACACACTCAACACTCTCTCAACACTCACTCAACACTCTCTTAACACACACTCAACACTCTCTCAACACTCACTCAACAATCACTCAACACTCTCAACACTCACTCAACACTCACTCAACACACTCAACACTCTCTCAACACTCACTCAACACACACTCAACACTCACTCAACACTCACTCAACACTCACTCAACAATCACTCAACACTCTCAACACTCTCAAGACTCACTCAACACACACTCAACACACACTCAACACACATTCAACACTCACTCAACACACACTCAACACACACTCAACACTCTCTCAACACTCACTCAACACTCACTCAACACACACTCAACACACATTCAACACTCTCTCAACACTCACTCAACACACACTCAACACTCTCTCAACACTCACTCAACACTCACTCAACACTCACTCAACACACTCAACACTCTCTCAACACTCACTCAACACACACTCAACACTCTCAACACTCACTCAACACTCACTCAACACACATTCAACACTCACTCAACACTCTCTCAACACTCACTCAACACACACTCAACATTCTCTCAACACACACTCAACACACACTCAACACTCACTCAACACTCACTCAACACACACTCAACATTCTCTCAACACACACTCAACACACACTCAACACTCACTCAACACTCACTCAACACACACTCAACACTCACTCAACACACACTAGACACACACTCAACACTCACTCAACACACACTCAACACTTTCTCAACACTCACTCAACACACACTCAACACACATTCAACACTCTCTCAACACACACTCAACACTCTCTCAACACTCACTCAACACACACTCAACATTCTCTCAACACTCACTCAACACACACTCAACACTCTCTCAACACTCTCTTAACACACACTCAACACTCTCTCAACACTCACTCAACACTCACTCAACACTCACTCAACACACACTCAACACTCACTCAACACTCACTCAACACAAACTCAACACTCACTCAACACACACTCAACACTCACTCAACACACACTCAACACACACTCAACACTCACTCAACACTCACTCAACACACACTCAGCACTCACTCAACACACATTCAACACTCACTCAACACTCACTCAACACTCACTCAACACACACTCAACACACATTCAACACTCTCTCAACACTCACTCAACACACACTCAACACTCTCTCAACACTCACTCAACACACACTCAACATTCTCTCAACACTCACTCAACACTCACTCAACACTCACTCAACACACACTCAACACTCTCTCAACACTCACTCAACACACACTCAACACTCTCTCAACACTCACTCAACACTCTCTTAACACACACTCAACACTCTCTCAACAATCACTCAACAATCACTCAACACTCACTCAACACTCACTCAACACTCACTCAACACACTCAACACTCTCTCAACACTCACTCAACACACACTCAACACTCACTCAACACTCACTCAACACTCACTCAACAATCACTCAACACTCTCAACACTCACTCAACACTCACTCAACACACACTCAACACTCACTCAACACTCACTCAACACACACTCAACACTCTTTCAACACTCACTCAAAACTCTCTTAACACACACTCAACACTCTCTCAACACTCACTCAACACTCACTCAACAATCACTCAACACTCTCAACACTCACTCAACACACACTCAACACTCTCTCAACACTCTCTCAACACTCACTCAACACTCACTCAACACACACTCAACACTCACTCAACAATCACTCAACACTCACTCAACACACACTCAACACTCTCTCAACACTCACTCAACACTCACTCAACACTCACTCAACACTCTCTCAACTCTCACTCAACACTCACTCAACACTCACTCAACAATCACTCAACACTCACTCAACACTCACTCAACACTCGCTCAACACTCTCTCAACACTCTCTCAACACTCACTCAACACTCACTCAACACTCACTCAACACACACTCAACACACATTCAACACTCTCTCAACCCTCACTCAACACACACTCAACACTCAACACACACTCAACACACACTCAACACACACTCAACACACACTCAACACTCACTCAACACTCACTCAACACACACTCAACACTCACTCAACACACACTAGACACACACTCAACACTCAACACACACTCAACACTCTCTCAACACTCACTCAACACACACTCAACACTCACTCAACACTCACTCAACACTCACTCAACAATCACTCAACACTCTCAACACTCACTCAACACTCACTCAACACACACTCAACACTCACTCAACACTCACTCAACACACACTCAACACTCTTTCAACACTCACTCAAAACTCTCTTAACACACACTCAACACTCTCTCAACACTCACTCAACACTCACTCAACAATCACTCAACACTCTCAACACTCACTCAACACTCACTCAACACACACTCAACACTCTCTCAACACTCTCTCAACACTCACTCAACACTCACTCAACACACACTCAACACTCACTCAACAATCACTCAACACTCACTCAACACACACTCAACACTCTCTCAACACTCACTCAACACTCACTCAACACTCACTAGACACACACTCAACACTCAACACACACTCAACACTCTCTCAACACTCACTCAACACACACTCAACACTCACTCAACACTCACTCAACACTCACTCAACAATCACTCAACACTCTCAACACTCACTCAACACTCACTCAACACACACTCAACACTCACTCAACACTCACTCAACACACACTCAACACTCTTTCAACACTCACTCAAAACTCTCTTAACACACACTCAACACTCTCTCAACACTCACTCAACACTCACTCAACAATCACTCAACACTCTCAACACTCACTCAACACTCACTCAACACACACTCAACACTCTCTCAACACTCTCTCAACACTCACTCAACACTCACTCAACACACACTCAACACTCACTCAACAATCACTCAACACTCACTCAACACACACTCAACACTCTCTCAACACTCACTCAACACTCACTCAACACTCACTCAACACTCTCTCAACTCTCACTCAACACTCACTCAACACTCACTCAACAATCACTCAACACTCACTCAACACTCACTCAACACTCGCTCAACACTCTCTCAACACTCTCTCAACACTCACTCAACACTCACTCAACACTCACTCAACACACACTCAACACTCACTCAACACACACTCAACACACACTCAACACTCACTCAACACTCACTCAACACACACTCAACACACACTCAGCACTCACTCAACACACACTCAACACACATTCAACACTCACTCAACACACACTCAACACTCACTCAACACTCTCTCAACACTCACTCAACACTCTCTTAACACACACTCAACATTCTCTCAACACTCACTCAACACACACTCAACACTCTCTCAACACTCACTCAACACTCTCTTAACACACACTCAACACTCTTTCAACACTCACTCAACAATCACTCAACACTCTCAACACTCACTCAACACACTCAACACTCTCTCAACACTCACTCAACACAGACTCAACACTCACTCAACACTCACTCAACACTCACTCAACAATCACTCAACACTCTCAACACTCACTCAACACACACTCAACACACACTCAACACACACTCAACACACATTCAACACTCACTCAACACACACTCAACACACACTCAACACACATTCAACACACACTCAACACTCTCTCAACACTCACTCAACACTCACTCAACACACATTCAACACTCTCTCAACACTCACTCAACACACACTCAACACTCTCAACACTCACTCAACACTCACTCAACACACACTCAACACTCACTCAACACTCACTCAACACACACTCAACACTCTTTCAACACTCACTCAAAACTCTCTTAACACACACTCAACACTCTCTCAACACTCACTCAACACTCACTCAACAATCACTCAACACTCTCAACACTCACTCAACACTCACTCAACACACACTCAACACTCTCTCAACACTCTCTCAACACTCACTCAACACTCACTCAACACACACTCAACACTCACTCAACAATCACTCAACACACACTCAACACTCTCTCAACACTCACTCAACACTCACTCAACACTCACTCAACACTCTCTCAACTCTCACTCAACACTCACTCAACACTCACTCAACAATCACTCAACACTCACTCAACACTCACTCAACACTCGCTCAACACTCTCTCAACACTCTCTCAACACTCACTCAACACTCACTCAACACTCACTCAACACTCACTCAACACACACTCAACACACATTCAACACTCTCTCAACACTCACTCAACACACACTCAACACTTTCTCAACACTCACTCAACACTCACTCAACACACACTCAACATTCTCTCAACACTCACTCAACACTCACTCAACACACACTCAACACTCACTCAACACTCACTTAACACACACTCAACACACACTCAACACAAACTCAACACTCAACACACACTCAACACACACTCAACACACACTCAACACACACTCAACACTCACTCAACACTCACTCAACACACACTCAACACTCACTCAACACACACTAGACACACACTCAACACTCACTCAACACACACTCAACACTTTCTCAACACTCACTCAACACTCACTCAACACACACTCAACACACATTCAACACTCTCTCAACACACACTCAACACTCTCTCAACACTCACTCAACACACACTCAACATTCTCTCAACACTCACTCAACACACACTCAACACTCTCTCAACACTCTCTTAACACACACTCAACACTCTCTCAACACTCACTCAACACTCACTCAACACTCACTCAACACACACTCAACACTCACTCAACACTCACTCAACACTCACTCAACACTCACTCAACACACACTCAACACACATTCAACACTCTCTCAACACTCACTCAACACACACTCAACACTTTCTCAACACTCACTCAACACTCACTCAACACACACTCAACATTCTCTCAACACTCACTCAACACTCACTCAACACACACTCAACACTCACTCAACACTCACTTAACACACACTCAACACACACTCAACACAAACTCAACACTCAACACACACTCAACACACACTCAACACACACTCAACACACACTCAACACTCACTCAACACTCACTCAACACACACTCAACACTCACTCAACACACACTAGACACACACTCAACACTCACTCAACACACACTCAACACTTTCTCAACACTCACTCAACACTCACTCAACACACACTCAACACACATTCAACACTCTCTCAACACACACTCAACACTCTCTCAACACTCACTCAACACACACTCAACATTCTCTCAACACTCACTCAACACACACTCAACACTCTCTCAACACTCTCTTAACACACACTCAACACTCTCTCAACACTCACTCAACACTCACTCAACACTCACTCAACACACACTCAACACTCACTCAACACTCACTCAACACTCACTCAACACACACTCAACACAAACTCAACACTCACTCAACACACACTCAACACACACTCAACACTCACTCAACACACACTCAACACACACTCAACACTCACTCAACACTCACTCAACACACACTCAGCACTCACTCAACACACACTCAACACACATTCAACACTCACTCAACACACACTCAACACTCACTCAACACTCACTCAACACACACTCAACACACATTCAACACTCTCTCAACACTCACTCAACACACACTCAACACTCTCTCAACACTCACTCAACACACACTCAACATTCTCTCAACACTCACTCAACACTCACTCAACACTCACTCAACACACACTCAACACTCTCTCAACACTCACTCAACACACACTCAACACTCTCTCAACACTCACTCAACAATCACTCAACACTTCAACACTCTCAACACTCACTCAACACACTCAACACTCTCTCAACACTCACTCAACACAGACTCAACACTCACTCAACACTCACTCAACACTCACTCAACAATCACTCAACACTCTCAACACTCACTCAACACACACTCAACACACACTCAACACACATTCAACACTCACTCAACACACACTCAACACACACTCAACACACATTCAACACACACTCAACACTCTCTCAACACTCACTCAACACTCACTCAACACACATTCAACACTCTCTCAACACTCACTCAACACACACTCAACACTCTCAACACTCACTCAACACTCACTCAACACACACTCAACACTCACTCAACACTCACTCAACACACACTCAACACTCTTTCAACACTCACTCAAAACTCTCTTAACACACACTCAACACTCTCTCAACACTCACTCAACACTCACTCAACAATCACTCAACACTCTCAACACTCACTCAACACTCACTCAACACACACTCAACACTCTCTCAACACTCTCTCAACACTCACTCAACACTCACTCAACACACACTCAACACTCACTCAACAATCACTCAACACTCACTCAACACACACTCAACACTCTCTCAACACTCACTCAACACTCACTCAACACTCACTCAACACTCTCTCAACTCTCACTCAACACTCACTCAACACTCACTCAACAATAACTCAACACTCACTCAACACTCACTCAACACTCGCTCAACACTCTCTCAACACTCTCTCAACACTCACTCAACACTCACTCAACACTCACTCAACACACACTCAACACACATTCAACACTCTCTCAACACTCACTCAACACACACTCAACACTTTCTCAACACTCACTCAACACTCACTCAACACACACTCAACTTTCTCTCAACACTCACTCAACACTCACTCAACACTCACTCAACACTCACTTAACACACACTCAACACACACTCAACACAAACTCAACACTCAACACACACTCAACACACACTCAACACACACTCAACACTCACTCAACACTCACTCAACACACACTCAACACTCACTCAACACACACTAGACACACACTCAACACTCACTCAACACACACTCAACACTTTCTCAACACTCACTCAACACTCACTCAACACACACTCAACACACATTCAACACTCTCTCAACACACACTCAACACTCTCTCAACACTCACTCAACACACACTCAACATTCTCTCAACACTCACTCAACACACACTCAACACTCTCTCAACACTCTCTTAACACACACTCAACACTCTCTCAACACTCACTCAACACTCACTCAACACTCACTCAACACTCACTCAACACTCACTCAACACTCACTCAACACACACTCAACACAAACTCAACACTCACTCAACACACACTCAACACACACTCAACACTCACTCAACACACACTCAACACACACTCAACAATCACTCAACACTCACTCAACACACACTCAGCACTCACTCAACACACACTCAACACACATTCAACACTCACTCAACACACACTCAACACTCACTCAACACTCACTTAACACACACTCAACACACATTCAACACTCTCTCAACACTCACTCAACACACACTCAACACTCTCTCAACACTCACTCAACACACACTCAACATTCTCTCAACACTCACTCAACACTCACTCAACACTCACTCAACACACACTCAACACTCTCTCAACACTCACTCAACACACACACAACACTCTCTCAACACTCACTCAACACTCTCTTAACACACACTCAACACTCTCTCAACACTCACTCAACAATCACTCAACACTCTCAACACTCACTCAACACTCACTCAACACACTCAACACTCTCTCAACACTCACTCAACACACACTCAACACTCACTCAACACTCACTCAACACTCACTCAACACACACTCAACACACATTCAACACTCTCTCAACACACACTCAACACTCTCTCAACACTCACTCAACACACACTCAACATTCTCTCAACACTCACTCAACACACACTCAACACTCTCTCAACACTCTCTTAACACACACTCAACACTCTCTCAACACTCACTCAACACTCACTCAACACTCACTCAACACACACTCAACACTCACTCAACACTCACTCAACACAAACTCAACACTCACTCAACACACACTCAACACTCACTCAACACACACTCAACACACACTCAACACTCACTCAACACTCACTCAACACACACTCAGCACTCACTCAACACACATTCAACACTCACTCAACACTCACTCAACACTCACTCAACACACACTCAACACACATTCAACACTCTCTCAACACTCACTCAACACACACTCAACACTCTCTCAACACTCACTCAACACACACTCAACATTCTCTCAACACTCACTCAACACTCACTCAACACTCACTCAACACACACTCAACACTCTCTCAACACTCACTCAACACACACTCAACACTCTCTCAACACTCACTCAACACTCTCTTAACACACACTCAACACTCTCTCAACAATCACTCAACAATCACTCAACACTCTCAACACTCACTCAACACTCACTCAACACACTCAACACTCTCTCAACACTCACTCAACACACACTCAACACTCACTCAACACTCACTCAACACTCACTCAACAATCACTCAACACTCTCAACACTCACTCAACACTCACTCAACACACACTCAACACTCACTCAACACTCACTCAACACACACTCAACACTCTTTCAACACTCACTCAAAACTCTCTTAACACACACTCAACACTCTCTCAACACTCACTCAACACTCACTCAACAATCACTCAACACTCTCAACACTCACTCAACACACACTCAACACTCTCTCAACACTCTCTCAACACTCACTCAACACTCACTCAACACACACTCAACACTCACTCAACAATCACTCAACACTCACTCAACACACACTCAACACTCTCTCAACACTCACTCAACACTCACTCAACACTCACTCAACACTCTCTCAACTCTCACTCAACACTCACTCAACACTCACTCAACAATCACTCAACACTCACTCAACACTCACTCAACACTCGCTCAACACTCTCTCAACACTCTCTCAACACTCACTCAACACTCACTCAACACTCACTCAACACACACTCAACACACATTCAACACTCTCTCAACCCTCACTCAACACACACTCAACACTCAACACACACTCAACACACACTCAACACACACTCAACACACACTCAACACTCACTCAACACTCACTCAACACACACTCAACACTCACTCAACACACACTAGACACACACTCAACACTCACTCAACACACACTCAACACTTTCTCAACACTCACTCAACACTCACTCAACACACACTCAACACACATTCAACACTCTCTCAACACACACTCAACACTCTCTCAACACTCACTCAACACACACTCAACATTCTCTCAACACTCACTCAACACACACTCAACACTCTCTCAACACTCTCTTAACACACACTCAACACTCTCTCAACACTCACTCAACACTCACTCAACACTCACTCAACACACACCCAACACTCACTCAACACTCACTCAACACTCACTCAACACACACTCAACACAAACTCAACACTCACTCAACACTCACTCAACACACACTCAACACTCACTCAACACACACTCAACACACACTCAACAATCACTCAACACTCACTCAACACACACTCAGCACTCACTCAACACACACTCAACACACATTCAACACTCACTCAACACACACTCAACACTCACTCAACACTCACTCAACACACACTCAACACACATTCAACACTCTCTCAACACACACTCAACACACACTCAACACACATTCAACACTCACTCAACACACACTCAACACACACTCAACACACATTCAACACACACTCAACACTCTCTCAACACTCACTCAACACTCACTCAACACACATTCAACACTCTCTCAACACTCACTCAACACACACTCAACACTCTCAACACTCACTCAACACTCACTCAACACACACTCAACACTCACTCAACACTCACTCAACACACACTCAACACTCTTTCAACACTCACTCAAAACTCTCTTAACACACACTCAACACTCTCTCAACACTCACTCAACACTCACTCAACAATCACTCAACACTCTCAACACTCACTCAACACTCACTCAACACACACTCAACACTTTCTCAACACTCTCTCAACACTCACTCAACACTCACTCAACACACACTCAACACTCACTCAACAATCACTCAACACTCACTCAACACACACTCAACACTCTCTCAACACTCACTCAACACTCACTCAACACTCACTCAACACTCTCTCAACTCTCACTCAACACTCACTCAACACTCACTCAACAATAACTCAACACTCACTCAACACTCACTCAACACTCGCTCAACACTCTCTCAACACTCTCTCAACACTCACTCAACACTCACTCAACACTCACTCAACACACACTCAACACACATTCAACACTCTCTCAACACTCACTCAACACACACTCAACACTTTCTCAACACTCACTCAACACTCACTCAACACACACTCAACTTTCTCTCAACACTCACTCAACACTCACTCAACACACACTCAACACTCACTCAACACTCACTTAACACACACTCAACACACACTCAACACACACTCAACACAAACTCAACACTCAACACACACTCAACACACACTCAACACACACTCAACACACACTCAACACTCACTCAACACTCACTCAACACACACTCAACACTCACTCAACACACACTAGACACACACTCAACACTCACTCAACACACACTCAACACTTTCTCAACACTCACTCAACACTCACTCAACACACACTCAACACACATTCAACACTCTCTCAACACACACTCAACACTCTCTCAACACTCACTCAACACACACTCAACATTCTCTCAACACTCACTCAACACACACTCAACACTCTCTCAACACTCTCTTAACACACACTCAACACTCTCTCAACACTCACTCAACACTCACTCAACACTCACTCAACACACACTCAACACTCACTCAACACTCACTCAACACTCACTCAACACACACTCAACACAAACTCAACACTCACTCAACACACACTCAACACACACTCAACACTCACTCAACACACACTCAACACACACTCAACAATCACTCAACACTCACTCAACACACACTCAGCACTCACTCAACACACACTCAACACACATTCAACACTCACTCAACACTCACTCAACACTCACTTAACACACACTCAACACACATTCAACACTCTCTCAACACTCACTCAACACACACTCAACACTCTCTCAACACTCACTCAACACACACTCAACATTCTCTCAACACTCACTCAACACTCACTCAACACTCACTCAACACACACTCAACACTCTCTCAACACTCACTCAACACACACACAACACTCTCTCAACACTCACTCAACACTCTCTTAACACACACTCAACACTCTCTCAACACTCACTCAACAATCACTCAACACTCTCAACACTCACTCAACACTCACTCAACACACTCAACACTCTCTCAACACTCACTCAACACACACTCAACACTCACTCAACACTCACTCAACACTCACTCAACACACACTCAACACACATTCAACACTCTCTCAACACACACTCAACACTCTCTCAACACTCACTCAACACACACTCAACATTCTCTCAACACTCACTCAACACACACTCAACACTCTCTCAACACTCTCTTAACACACACTCAACACTCTCTCAACACTCACTCAACACTCACTCAACACTCACTCAACACACACTCAACACTCACTCAACACTCACTCAACACAAACTCAACACTCACTCAACACACACTCAACACTCACTCAACACACACTCAACACACACTCAACACTCACTCAACACTCACTCAACACACATTCAACACTCTCTCAACACTCACTCAACACACACTCAACACTCTCAACACTCACTCAACACTCACTCAACACACACTCAACACTCACTCAACACTCACTCAACACACACTCAACACTCTTTCAACACTCACTCAAAACTCTCTTAACACACACTCAACACTCTCTCAACACTCACTCAACACTCACTCAACAATCACTCAACACTCTCAACACTCACTCAACACTCACTCAACACACACTCAACACTCTCTCAACACTCTCTCAACACTCACTCAACACTCACTCAACACACACTCAACACTCACTCAACAATCACTCAACACTCACTCAACACACACTCAACACTCTCTCAACACTCACTCAACACTCACTCAACACTCACTCAACACTCTCTCAACTCTCACTCAACACTCACTCAACACTCACTCAACAATCACTCAACACTCACTCAACACTCACTCAACACTCGCTCAACACTCTCTCAACACTCTCTCAACACTCACTCAACACTCACTCAACACTCACTCAACACACACTCAACACACATTCAACACTCTCTCAACACTCACTCAACACACACTCAACACTTTCTCAACACTCACTCAACACTCACTCAACACACACTCAACATTCTCTCAACACTCACTCAACACTCACTCAACACACACTCAACACTCACTCAACACTCACTTAACACACACTCAACACACACTCAACACTCAACACACACTCAACACACACTCAACACACACTCAACACTCAACACACACTCAACACACACTCAACACACACTCAACACACACTCAACACTCACTCAACACTCACTCAACACACACTCAACACTCACTCAACACACACTAGACACACACTCAACACTCTCTCAACACTCACTCAACACTCTCTTAACACACACTCAACACTCTTTCAACACTCACTCAACAATCACTCAACACTCTCAACACTCACTCAACACACTCAACACTCTCTCAACACTCACTCAACACTCACTCAACACACACTCAACATTCTCTCAACACACATTCAACACACACTCAACACTCTCTCAACACACACTCAACACTCACTCAACACACACTAGACACACACTCAACACTCACTCAACACACACTCAACACTTTCTCAACACTCACTCAACACTCACTCAACACACACTCAACACACATTCAACACTCTCTCAACACACACTCAACACTCTCTCAACACTCACTCAACACACACTCAACATTCTCTCAACACTCACTCAACACACACTCAACACTCTCTCAACACTCTCTTAACACACACTCAACACTCTCTCAACACTCACTCAACACTCACTCAACACTCACTCAACACACACTCAACACACATTCAACACTCTCTCAACACTCACTCAACACACACTCAACACTCTCTCAACACTCACTCAACACACACTCAACATTCTCTCAACACTCACTCAACACTCACTCAACACTCACTCAACACACACTCAACACTCTCTCAACACTCACTCAACACACACTCAACACTCTCTCAACACTCACTCAACACTCTCTTAACACACACTCAACACTCTCTCAACACTCACTCAACAATCACTCAACACTCACTCAACACTCACTCAACACACTCAACACTCTCTCAACACTCACTCAACACACACTCAACACTCACTCAACACTCACTCAACACTCACTCAACAATCACTCAACACTCTCAACACTCACTCAACACTCACTCAACACACACTCAACACTCACTCAACACTCACTCAACACACACTCAACACTCTTTCAACACTCACTCAAAACTCTCTTAACACACACTCAACACTCTCTCAACACTCACTCAACACTCACTCAACAATCACTCAACACTCTCAACACTCACTCAACACTCACTCAACACACACTCAACACTCTCTCAACACTCTCTCAACACTCACTCAACACTCACTCAACACACACTCAACACTCACTCAACAATCACTCAACACTCACTCAACACACACTCAACACTCTCTCAACACTCACTCAACACTCACTCAACACTCACTCAACACTCTCTCAACTCTCACTCAACACTCACTCAACACTCACTCAACAATCACTCAACACTCACTCAACACTCACTCAACACTCGCTCAACACTCTCTCAACACTCTCTCAACACTCACTCAACACTCACTCAACACTCACTCAACACACACTCAACACTCACTCAACACACACTCAACACACACTCAACACTCACTCAACACTCACTCAACACACACTCAACACACACTCAGCACTCACTCAACACACACTCAACACACATTCAACACTCACTCAACACACACTCAACACTCACTCAACACTCTCTCAACACTCACTCAACACTCTCTTAACACACACTCAACATTCTCTCAACACTCACTCAACACACACTCAACACTCTCTCAACACTCACTCAACACTCTCTTAACACACACTCAACACTCTTTCAACACTCACTCAACAATCACTCAACACTCTCAACACTCACTCAACACACTCAACACTCTCTCAACACTCACTCAACACAGACTCAACACTCACTCAACACTCACTCAACACTCACTCAACAATCACTCAACACTCTCAACACTCACTCAACACACACTCAACACACACTCAACACACACTCAACACACATTCAACACTCACTCAACACACACTCAACACACACTCAACACACATTCAACACACACTCAACACTCTCTCAACACTCACTCAACACTCACTCAACACACATTCAACACTCTCTCAACACTCACTCAACACACACTCAACACTCTCAACACTCACTCAACACTCACTCAACACACACTCAACACTCACTCAACACTCACTCAACACACACTCAACACTCTTTCAACACTCACTCAAAACTCTCTTAACACACACTCAACACTCTCTCAACACTCACTCAACACTCACTCAACAATCACTCAACACTCTCAACACTCACTCAACACTCACTCAACACACACTCAACACTCTCTCAACACTCTCTCAACACTCACTCAACACTCACTCAACACACACTCAACACTCACTCAACAATCACTCAACACTCACTCAACACACACTCAACACTCTCTCAACACTCACTCAACACTCACTCAACACTCACTCAACACTCTCTCAACTCTCACTCAACACTCACTCAACACTCACTCAACAATCACTCAACACTCACTCAACACTCACTCAACACTCGCTCAACACTCTCTCAACACTCTCTCAACACTCACTCAACACTCACTCAACACTCACTCAACACACACTCAACACACATTCAACACTCTCTCAACACTCACTCAACACACACTCAACACTTTCTCAACACTCACTCAACACTCACTCAACACACACTCAACATTCTCTCAACACTCACTCAACACTCACTCAACACACACTCAACACTCACTCAACACTCACTTAACACACACTCAACACACACTCAACACTCAACACACACTCAACACACACTCAACACACACTCAACACTCAACACACACTCAACACACACTCAACACACACTCAACACACACTCAACACTCACTCAACACTCACTCAACACACACTCAACACTCACTCAACACACACTAGACACACACTCAACACTCTCTCAACACTCACTCAACACTCTCTTAACACACACTCAACACTCTTTCAACACTCACTCAACAATCACTCAACACTCTCAACACTCACTCAACACACTCAACACTCTCTCAACACTCACTCAACACTCACTCAACACACACTCAACATTCTCTCAACACACATTCAACACACACTCAACACTCTCTCAACACACACTCAACACTCACTCAACACACACTAGACACACACTCAACACTCACTCAACACACACTCAACACTTTCTCAACACTCACTCAACACTCACTCAACACACACTCAACACACATTCAACACTCTCTCAACACACACTCAACACTCTCTCAACACTCACTCAACACACACTCAACATTCTCTCAACACTCACTCAACACACACTCAACACTCTCTCAACACTCTCTTAACACACACTCAACACTCTCTCAACACTCACTCAACACTCACTCAACACTCACTCAACACACACTCAACACACATTCAACACTCTCTCAACACTCACTCAACACACACTCAACACTCTCTCAACACTCACTCAACACACACTCAACATTCTCTCAACACTCACTCAACACTCACTCAACACTCACTCAACACACACTCAACACTCTCTCAACACTCACTCAACACACACTCAACACTCTCTCAACACTCACTCAACACTCTCTTAACACACACTCAACACTCTCTCAACACTCACTCAACAATCACTCAACACTCACTCAACACTCACTCAACACACTCAACACTCTCTCAACACTCACTCAACACACACTCAACACTCACTCAACACTCACTCAACACTCACTCAACAATCACTCAACACTCTCAACACTCACTCAACACTCACTCAACACACACTCAACACTCACTCAACACTCACTCAACACACACTCAACACTCTTTCAACACTCACTCAAAACTCTCTTAACACACACTCAACACTCTCTCAACACTCACTCAACACTCACTCAACAATCACTCAACACTCTCAACACTCACTCAACACTCACTCAACACACACTCAACACTCTCTCAACACTCTCTCAACACTCACTCAACACTCACTCAACACACACTCAACACTCACTCAACAATCACTCAACACTCACTCAACACACACTCAACACTCTCTCAACACTCACTCAACACTCACTCAACACTCACTCAACACTCTCTCAACTCTCACTCAACACTCACTCAACACTCACTCAACAATCACTCAACACTCACTCAACACTCACTCAACACTCGCTCAACACTCTCTCAACACTCTCTCAACACTCACTCAACACTCACTCAACACTCACTCAACACACACTCAACACTCACTCAACACACACTCAACACACACTCAACACTCACTCAACACTCACTCAACACACACTCAACACACACTCAGCACTCACTCAACACACACTCAACACACATTCAACACTCACTCAACACACACTCAACACTCACTCAACACTCTCTCAACACTCACTCAACACTCTCTTAACACACACTCAACATTCTCTCAACACTCACTCAACACACACTCAACACTCTCTCAACACTCACTCAACACTCTCTTAACACACACTCAACACTCTTTCAACACTCACTCAACAATCACTCAACACTCTCAACACTCACTCAACACACTCAACACTCTCTCAACACTCACTCAACACAGACTCAACACTCACTCAACACTCACTCAACACTCACTCAACAATCACTCAACACTCTCAACACTCACTCAACACACACTCAACACACACTCAACACACACTCAACACACATTCAACACTCACTCAACACACACTCAACACACACTCAACACACATTCAACACACACTCAACACTCTCTCAACACTCACTCAACACTCACTCAACACACATTCAACACTCTCTCAACACTCACTCAACACACACTCAACACTCTCAACACTCACTCAACACTCACTCAACACACACTCAACACTCACTCAACACTCACTCAACACACACTCAACACTCTTTCAACACTCACTCAAAACTCTCTTAACACACACTCAACACTCTCTCAACACTCACTCAACACTCACTCAACAATCACTCAACACTCTCAACACTCACTCAACACTCACTCAACACACACTCAACACTCTCTCAACACTCTCTCAACACTCACTCAACACTCACTCAACACACACTCAACACTCACTCAACAATCACTCAACACTCACTCAACACACACTCAACACTCTCTCAACACTCACTCAACACTCACTCAACACTCACTCAACACTCTCTCAACTCTCACTCAACACTCACTCAACACTCACTCAACAATCACTCAACACTCACTCAACACTCACTCAACACTCGCTCAACACTCTCTCAACACTCTCTCAACACTCACTCAACACTCACTCAACACTCACTCAACACACACTCAACACACATTCAACACTCTCTCAACACTCACTCAACACACACTCAACACTTTCTCAACACTCACTCAACACTCACTCAACACACACTCAACATTCTCTCAACACTCACTCAACACTCACTCAACACACACTCAACACTCACTCAACACTCACTTAACACACACTCAACACACACTCAACACTCAACACACACTCAACACACACTCAACACACACTCAACACTCAACACACACTCAACACACACTCAACACACACTCAACACACACTCAACACTCACTCAACACTCACTCAACACACACTCAACACTCACTCAACACACACTAGACACACACTCAACACTCTCTCAACACTCACTCAACACTCTCTTAACACACACTCAACACTCTTTCAACACTCACTCAACAATCACTCAACACTCTCAACACTCACTCAACACACTCAACACTCTCTCAACACTCACTCAACACTCACTCAACACACACTCAACATTCTCTCAACACACATTCAACACACACTCAACACTCTCTCAACACACACTCAACACTCACTCAACACACACTAGACACACACTCAACACTCACTCAACACACACTCAACACTTTCTCAACACTCACTCAACACTCACTCAACACACACTCAACACACATTCAACACTCTCTCAACACACACTCAACACTCTCTCAACACTCACTCAACACACACTCAACATTCTCTCAACACTCACTCAACACACACTCAACACTCTCTCAACACTCTCTTAACACACACTCAACACTCTCTCAACACTCACTCAACACTCACTCAACACTCACTCAACACACACTCAACACTCACTCAACACTCACTCAACACACACTCAACACTCTCTCAACACTCTCTTAACACACACTCAACACTCTCTCAACACTCACTCAACACTCACTCAACACTCACTAGACACACACTCAACACTCACTCAACACACACTCAACACTTTCTCAACACTCACTCAACACTCACTCAACACACACTCAACACACATTCAACACTCTCTCAACACACACTCAACACTCTCTCAACACTCACTCAACACACACTCAACATTCTCTCAACACTCACTCAACACACACTCAACACTCTCTCAACACTCTCTTAACACACACTCAACACTCTCTCAACACTCACTCAACACTCACTCAACACACACTCAACACTCACTCAACACTCACTCAACACTCACTCAACACTCACTCAACACACACTCAACACACATTCAACACTCTCTCAACACTCACTCAACACACACTCAACACTTTCTCAACACTCACTCAACACTCACTCAACACACACTCAACATTCTCTCAACACTCACTCAACACTCACTCAACACACACTCAACACTCACTCAACACTCACTTAACACACACTCAACACACACTCAACACAAACTCAACACTCAACACACACTCAACACACACTCAACACACACTCAACACACACTCAACACTCACTCAACACTCACTCAACACACACTCAACACTCACTCAACACACACTAGACACACACTCAACACTCACTCAACACACACTCAACACTTTCTCAACACTCACTCAACACTCACTCAACACACACTCAACACACATTCAACACTCTCTCAACACACACTCAACACTCTCTCAACACTCACTCAACACACACTCAACATTCTCTCAACACTCACTCAACACACACTCAACACTCTCTCAACACTCTCTTAACACACACTCAACACTCTCTCAACACTCACTCAACACTCACTCAACACTCACTCAACACACACTCAACACTCACTCAACACTCACTCAACACTCACTCAACACACACTCAACACAAACTCAACACTCACTCAACACACACTCAACACACACTCAACACTCACTCAACACACACTCAACACACACTCAACACTCACTCAACACTCACTCAACACACACTCAGCACTCACTCAACACACACTCAACACACATTCAACACTCACTCAACACACACTCAACACTCACTCAACACTCACTCAACACACACTCAACACACATTCAACACTCTCTCAACACTCACTCAACACACACTCAACACTCTCTCAACACTCACTCAACACACACTCAACATTCTCTCAACACTCACTCAACACTCACTCAACACTCACTCAACACACACTCAACACTCTCTCAACACTCACTCAACACACACTCAACACTCTCTCAACACTCACTCAACAATCACTCAACACTTCAACACTCTCAACACTCACTCAACACACTCAACACTCTCTCAACACTCACTCAACACAGACTCAACACTCACTCAACACTCACTCAACACTCACTCAACAATCACTCAACACTCTCAACACTCACTCAACACACACTCAACACACACTCAACACACATTCAACACTCACTCAACACACACTCAACACACACTCAACACACATTCAACACACACTCAACACTCTCTCAACACTCACTCAACACTCACTCAACACACATTCAACACTCTCTCAACACTCACTCAACACACACTCAACACTCTCAACACTCACTCAACACTCACTCAACACACACTCAACACTCACTCAACACTCACTCAACACACACTCAACACTCTTTCAACACTCACTCAAAACTCTCTTAACACACACTCAACACTCTCTCAACACTCACTCAACACTCACTCAACAATCACTCAACACTCTCAACACTCACTCAACACTCACTCAACACACACTCAACACTCTCTCAACACTCTCTCAACACTCACTCAACACTCACTCAACACACACTCAACACTCACTCAACAATCACTCAACACTCACTCAACACACACTCAACACTCTCTCAACACTCACTCAACACTCACTCAACACTCACTCAACACTCTCTCAACTCTCACTCAACACTCACTCAACACTCACTCAACAATAACTCAACACTCACTCAACACTCACTCAACACTCGCTCAACACTCTCTCAACACTCTCTCAACACTCACTCAACACTCACTCAACACTCACTCAACACTCACTCAACACACACTCAACACACATTCAACACTCTCTCAACACTCACTCAACACACACTCAACACTTTCTCAACACTCACTCAACACTCACTCAACACACACTCAACTTTCTCTCAACACTCACTCAACACTCACTCAACACACACTCAACACTCACTCAACACTCACTTAACACACACTCAACACACACTCAACACAAACTCAACACTCAACACACACTCAACACACACTCAACACACACTCAACACTCACTCAACACTCACTCAACACACACTCAACACTCACTCAACACACACTAGACACACACTCAACACTCACTCAACACACACTCAACACTTTCTCAACACTCACTCAACACTCACTCAACACACACTCAACACACATTCAACACTCTCTCAACACACACTCAACACTCTCTCAACACTCACTCAACACACACTCAACATTCTCTCAACACTCACTCAACACACACTCAACACTCTCTCAACACTCTCTTAACACACACTCAACACTCTCTCAACACTCACTCAACACTCACTCAACACTCACTCAACACACACTCAACACTCACTCAACACTCACTCAACACTCACTCAACACACACTCAACACAAACTCAACACTCACTCAACACACACTCAACACACACTCAACACTCACTCAACACACACTCAACACACACTCAACAATCACTCAACACTCACTCAACACACACTCAGCACTCACTCAACACACACTCAACACACATTCAACACTCACTCAACACACACTCAACACTCACTCAACACTCACTTAACACACACTCAACACACATTCAACACTCTCTCAACACTCACTCAACACACACTCAACACTCTCTCAACACTCACTCAACACACACTCAACATTCTCTCAACACTCACTCAACACTCACTCAACACTCACTCAACACACACTCAACACTCTCTCAACACTCACTCAACACACACACAACACTCTCTCAACACTCACTCAACACTCTCTTAACACACACTCAACACTCTCTCAACACTCACTCAACAATCACTCAACACTCTCAACACTCACTCAACACTCACTCAACACACTCAACACTCTCTCAACACTCACTCAACACACACTCAACACTCACTCAACACTCACTCAACACTCACTCAACACACACTCAACACACATTCAACACTCTCTCAACACACACTCAACACTCTCTCAACACTCACTCAACACACACTCAACATTCTCTCAACACTCACTCAACACACACTCAACACTCTCTCAACACTCTCTTAACACACACTCAACACTCTCTCAACACTCACTCAACACTCACTCAACACTCACTCAACACACACTCAACACTCACTCAACACTCACTCAACACAAACTCAACACTCACTCAACACACACTCAACACTCACTCAACACACACTCAACACACACTCAACACTCACTCAACACTCACTCAACACACACTCAGCACTCACTCAACACACATTCAACACTCACTCAACACTCACTCAACACTCACTCAACACACACTCAACACACATTCAACACTCTCTCAACACTCACTCAACACACACTCAACACTCTCTCAACACTCACTCAACACACACTCAACATTCTCTCAACACTCACTCAACACTCACTCAACACTCACTCAACACACACTCAACACTCTCTCAACACTCACTCAACACACACTCAACACTCTCTCAACACTCACTCAACACTCTCTTAACACACACTCAACACTCTCTCAACAATCACTCAACAATCACTCAACACTCTCAACACTCACTCAACACTCACTCAACACACTCAACACTCTCTCAACACTCACTCAACACACACTCAACACTCACTCAACACTCACTCAACACTCACTCAACAATCACTCAACACTCTCAACACTCACTCAACACTCACTCAACACACACTCAACACTCACTCAACACTCACTCAACACACACTCAACACTCTTTCAACACTCACTCAAAACTCTCTTAACACACACTCAACACTCTCTCAACACTCACTCAACACTCACTCAACAATCACTCAACACTCTCAACACTCACTCAACACACACTCAACACTCTCTCAACACTCTCTCAACACTCACTCAACACTCACTCAACACACACTCAACACTCACTCAACAATCACTCAACACTCACTCAACACACACTCAACACTCTCTCAACACTCACTCAACACTCACTCAACACTCACTCAACACTCTCTCAACTCTCACTCAACACTCACTCAACACTCACTCAACAATCACTCAACACTCACTCAACACTCACTCAACACTCGCTCAACACTCTCTCAACACTCTCTCAACACTCACTCAACACTCACTCAACACTCACTCAACACACACTCAACACACATTCAACACTCTCTCAACCCTCACTCAACACACACTCAACACTCAACACACACTCAACACACACTCAACACACACTCAACACACACTCAACACTCACTCAACACTCACTCAACACACACTCAACACTCACTCAACACACACTAGACACACACTCAACACTCACTCAACACACACTCAACACTTTCTCAACACTCACTCAACACTCACTCAACACACACTCAACACACATTCAACACTCTCTCAACACACACTCAACACTCTCTCAACACTCACTCAACACACACTCAACATTCTCTCAACACTCACTCAACACACACTCAACACTCTCTCAACACTCTCTTAACACACACTCAACACTCTCTCAACACTCACTCAACACTCACTCAACACTCACTCAACACACACCCAACACTCACTCAACACTCACTCAACACTCACTCAACACACACTCAACACAAACTCAACACTCACTCAACACTCACTCAACACACACTCAACACTCACTCAACACACACTCAACACACACTCAACAATCACTCAACACTCACTCAACACACACTCAGCACTCACTCAACACACACTCAACACACATTCAACACTCACTCAACACACACTCAACACTCACTCAACACTCACTCAACACACACTCAACACACATTCAACACTCTCTCAACACACACTCAACACACACTCAACACACATTCAACACTCACTCAACACACACTCAACACACACTCAACACACATTCAACACACACTCAACACTCTCTCAACACTCACTCAACACTCACTCAACACACATTCAACACTCTCTCAACACTCACTCAACACACACTCAACACTCTCAACACTCACTCAACACACACTCAACACTCACTCAACACTCACTCAACACACACTCAACACTCTTTCAACACTCACTCAAAACTCTCTTAACACACACTCAACACTCTCTCAACACTCACTCAACACTCACTCAACAATCACTCAACACTCTCAACACTCACTCAACACTCACTCAACACACACTCAACACTCTCTCAACACTCTCTCAACACTCACTCAACACTCACTCAACACACACTCAACACTCACTCAACAATCACTCAACACTCACTCAACACACACTCAACACTCTCTCAACACTCACTCAACACTCACTCAACACTCACTCAACACTCTCTCAACTCTCACTCAACACTCACTCAACACTCACTCAACAATAACTCAACACTCACTCAACACTCACTCAACACTCGCTCAACACTCTCTCAACACTCTCTCAACACTCACTCAACACTCACTCAACACTCACTCAACACACACTCAACACACATTCAACACTCTCTCAACACTCACTCAACACACACTCAACACTTTCTCAACACTCACTCAACACTCACTCAACACACACTCAACTTTCTCTCAACACTCACTCAACACTCACTCAACACACACTCAACACTCACTTAACACACACTCAACACACACTCAACACAAACTCAACACTCAACACACACTCAACACACACTCAACACACACTCAACACACACTCAACACTCACTCAACACTCACTCAACACACACTCAACACTCACTCAACACACACTAGACACACACTCAACACTCACTCAACACACACTCAACACTTTCTCAACACTCACTCAACACTCACTCAACACACACTCAACACACATTCAACACTCTCTCAACACACACTCAACACTCTCTCAACACTCACTCAACACACACTCAACATTCTCTCAACACTCACTCAACACACACTCAACACTCTCTCAACACTCTCTTAACACACACTCAACACTCTCTCAACACTCACTCAACACTCACTCAACACTCACTCAACACACACTCAACACTCACTCAACACTCACTCAACACTCACTCAACACACACTCAACACAAACTCAACACTCACTCAACACACACTCAACACACACTCAACACTCACTCAACACACACTCAACACACACTCAACAATCACTCAACACTCACTCAACACACACTCAGCACTCACTCAACACACACTCAACACACATTCAACACTCACTCAACACACACTCAACACTCACTCAACACTCACTTAACACACACTCAACACACATTCAACACTCTCTCAACACTCACTCAACACACACTCAACACTCTCTCAACACTCACTCAACACACACTCAACATTCTCTCAACACTCACTCAACACTCACTCAACACTCACTCAACACACACTCAACACTCTCTCAACACTCACTCAACACACACACAACACTCTCTCAACACTCACTCAACACTCTCTTAACACACACTCAACACTCTCTCAACACTCACTCAACAATCACTCAACACTCTCAACACTCACTCAACACTCACTCAACACACTCAACACTCTCTCAACACTCACTCAACACACACTCAACACTCACTCAACACTCACTCAACACTCACTCAACACACACTCAACACACATTCAACACTCTCTCAACACACACTCAACACTCTCTCAACACTCACTCAACACACACTCAACATTCTCTCAACACTCACTCAACACACACTCAACACTCTCTCAACACTCTCTTAACACACACTCAACACTCTCTCAACACTCACTCAACACTCACTCAACACTCACTCAACACACACTCAACACTCACTCAACACTCACTCAACACAAACTCAACACTCACTCAACACACACTCAACACTCACTCAACACACACTCAACACACACTCAACACTCACTCAACACTCACTCAACACACACTCAGCACTCACTCAACACACATTCAACACTCACTCAACACTCACTCAACACTCACTCAACACACACTCAACACACATTCAACACTCTCTCAACACTCACTCAACACACACTCAACACTCTCTCAACACTCACTCAACACACACTCAACATTCTCTCAACACTCACTCAACACTCACTCAACACTCACTCAACACACACTCAACACTCTCTCAACACTCACTCAACACACACTCAACACTCTCTCAACACTCACTCAACACTCTCTTAACACACACTCAACACTCTCTCAACAATCACTCAACAATCACTCAACACTCTCAACACTCACTCAACACTCACTCAACACACTCAACACTCTCTCAACACTCACTCAACACACACTCAACACTCACTCAACACTCACTCAACACTCACTCAACAATCACTCAACACTCTCAACACTCACTCAACACTCACTCAACACACACTCAACACTCACTCAACACTCACTCAACACACACTCAACACTCTTTCAACACTCACTCAAAACTCTCTTAACACACACTCAACACTCTCTCAACACTCACTCAACACTCACTCAACAATCACTCAACACTCTCAACACTCACTCAACACACACTCAACACTCTCTCAACACTCTCTCAACACTCACTCAACACTCACTCAACACACACTCAACACTCACTCAACAATCACTCAACACTCACTCAACACACACTCAACACTCTCTCAACACTCACTCAACACTCACTCAACACTCACTCAACACTCTCTCAACTCTCACTCAACACTCACTCAACACTCACTCAACAATCACTCAACACTCACTCAACACTCACTCAACACTCGCTCAACACTCTCTCAACACTCTCTCAACACTCACTCAACACTCACTCAACACTCACTCAACACACACTCAACACACATTCAACACTCTCTCAACCCTCACTCAACACACACTCAACA
Source organism: Eucyclogobius newberryi (assembly GCF_026437365.1). NCBI lineage: Eukaryota > Metazoa > Chordata > Actinopteri > Gobiiformes > Gobiidae > Eucyclogobius > Eucyclogobius newberryi. The sequence continues at coordinate 2,571,836 of NW_027315812.1, forward strand.
CTCAACACACACTCAACACACACTCAACACACACTCAACACACACTCAACACTCACTCAACACTCACTCAACACACACTCAACACTCACTCAACACACACTAGACACACACTCAACACTCACTCAACACACACTCAACACTTTCTCAACACTCACTCAACACTCACTCAACACACACTCAACACACATTCAACACTCTCTCAACACACACTCAACACTCTCTCAACACTCACTCAACACACACTCAACATTCTCTCAACACTCACTCAACACACACTCAACACTCTCTCAACACTCTCTTAACACACACTCAACACTCTCTCAACACTCACTCAACACTCACTCAACACTCACTCAACACACACCCAACACTCACTCAACACTCACTCAACACTCACTCAACACACACTCAACACAAACTCAACACTCACTCAACACTCACTCAACACACACTCAACACTCACTCAACACACACTCAACACACACTCAACAATCACTCAACACTCACTCAACACACACTCAGCACTCACTCAACACACACTCAACACACATTCAACACTCACTCAACACACACTCAACACTCACTCAACACTCACTCAACACACACTCAACACACATTCAACACTCTCTCAACACTCACTCAACACACACTCAACACTCTCTCAACACTCACTCAACACACACTCAACATTCTCTCAACACTCACTCAACACTCACTCAACACTCACTCAACACACACTCAACACTCTCTCAACACTCACTCAACACACACTCAACACTCTCTCAACACTCACTCAACACTCTCTTAACACACACTCAACACTCTCTCAACACTCACTCAACAATCACTCAACACTCACTCAACACTCACTCAACACACTCAACACTCTCTCAACACTCACTCAACACACACTCAACACTCACTCAACACTCACTCAACACTCACTCAACAATCACTCAACACTCTCAACACTCACTCAACACTCACTCAACACACACTCAACACTCACTCAACACTCACTCAACACACACTCAACACTCTTTCAACACTCACTCAAAACTCTCTTAACACACACTCAACACTCTCTCAACACTCACTCAACACTCACTCAACAATCACTCAACACTCTCAACACTCACTCAACACTCACTCAACACACACTCAACACTCTCTCAACACTCTCTCAACACTCACTCAACACTCACTCAACACACACTCAACACTCACTCAACAATCACTCAACACTCACTCAACACACACTCAACACTCTCTCAACACTCACTCAACACTCACTCAACACTCACTCAACACTCTCTCAACTCTCACTCAACACTCACTCAACACTCACTCAACAATCACTCAACACTCACTCAACACTCACTCAACACTCGCTCAACACTCTCTCAACACTCTCTCAACACTCACTCAACACTCACTCAACACTCACTCAACACACACTCAACACTCACTCAACACACACTCAACACACACTCAACACTCACTCAACACTCACTCAACACACACTCAACACACACTCAGCACTCACTCAACACACACTCAACACACATTCAACACTCACTCAACACACACTCAACACTCACTCAACACTCTCTCAACACTCACTCAACACTCTCTTAACACACACTCAACATTCTCTCAACACTCACTCAACACACACTCAACACTCTCTCAACACTCACTCAACACTCTCTTAACACACACTCAACACTCTTTCAACACTCACTCAACAATCACTCAACACTCTCAACACTCACTCAACACACTCAACACTCTCTCAACACTCACTCAACACAGACTCAACACTCACTCAACACTCACTCAACACTCACTCAACAATCACTCAACACTCTCAACACTCACTCAACACACACTCAACACACACTCAACACACACTCAACACACATTCAACACTCACTCAACACACACTCAACACACACTCAACACACATTCAACACACACTCAACACTCTCTCAACACTCACTCAACACTCACTCAACACACATTCAACACTCTCTCAACACTCACTCAACACACACTCAACACTCTCAACACTCACTCAACACTCACTCAACACACACTCAACACTCACTCAACACTCACTCAACACACACTCAACACTCTTTCAACACTCACTCAAAACTCTCTTAACACACACTCAACACTCTCTCAACACTCACTCAACACTCACTCAACAATCACTCAACACTCTCAACACTCACTCAACACTCACTCAACACACACTCAACACTCTCTCAACACTCTCTCAACACTCACTCAACACTCACTCAACACACACTCAACACTCACTCAACAATCACTCAACACTCACTCAACACACACTCAACACTCTCTCAACACTCACTCAACACTCACTCAACACTCACTCAACACTCTCTCAACTCTCACTCAACACTCACTCAACACTCACTCAACAATCACTCAACACTCACTCAACACTCACTCAACACTCGCTCAACACTCTCTCAACACTCTCTCAACACTCACTCAACACTCACTCAACACTCACTCAACACACACTCAACACACATTCAACACTCTCTCAACACTCACTCAACACACACTCAACACTTTCTCAACACTCACTCAACACTCACTCAACACACACTCAACATTCTCTCAACACTCACTCAACACTCACTCAACACACACTCAACACTCACTCAACACTCACTTAACACACACTCAACACACACTCAACACTCAACACACACTCAACACACACTCAACACACACTCAACACTCAACACACACTCAACACACACTCAACACACACTCAACACACACTCAACACTCACTCAACACTCACTCAACACACACTCAACACTCACTCAACACACACTAGACACACACTCAACACTCTCTCAACACTCACTCAACACTCTCTTAACACACACTCAACACTCTTTCAACACTCACTCAACAATCACTCAACACTCTCAACACTCACTCAACACACTCAACACTCTCTCAACACTCACTCAACACTCACTCAACACACACTCAACATTCTCTCAACACACATTCAACACACACTCAACACTCTCTCAACACACACTCAACACTCACTCAACACACACTAGACACACACTCAACACTCACTCAACACACACTCAACACTTTCTCAACACTCACTCAACACTCACTCAACACACACTCAACACACATTCAACACTCTCTCAACACACACTCAACACTCTCTCAACACTCACTCAACACACACTCAACATTCTCTCAACACTCACTCAACACACACTCAACACTCTCTCAACACTCTCTTAACACACACTCAACACTCTCTCAACACTCACTCAACACTCACTCAACACTCACTCAACACACACTCAACACTCACTCAACACTCACTCAACACACACTCAACACTCTCTCAACACTCTCTTAACACACACTCAACACTCTCTCAACACTCACTCAACACTCACTCAACACTCACTAGACACACACTCAACACTCACTCAACACACACTCAACACTTTCTCAACACTCACTCAACACTCACTCAACACACACTCAACACACATTCAACACTCTCTCAACACACACTCAACACTCTCTCAACACTCACTCAACACACACTCAACATTCTCTCAACACTCACTCAACACACACTCAACACTCTCTCAACACTCTCTTAACACACACTCAACACTCTCTCAACACTCACTCAACACTCACTCAACACACACTCAACACTCACTCAACACTCACTCAACACTCACTCAACACTCACTCAACACACACTCAACACACATTCAACACTCTCTCAACACTCACTCAACACACACTCAACACTTTCTCAACACTCACTCAACACTCACTCAACACACACTCAACATTCTCTCAACACTCACTCAACACTCACTCAACACACACTCAACACTCACTCAACACTCACTTAACACACACTCAACACACACTCAACACAAACTCAACACTCAACACACACTCAACACACACTCAACACACACTCAACACACACTCAACACTCACTCAACACTCACTCAACACACACTCAACACTCACTCAACACACACTAGACACACACTCAACACTCACTCAACACACACTCAACACTTTCTCAACACTCACTCAACACTCACTCAACACACACTCAACACACATTCAACACTCTCTCAACACACACTCAACACTCTCTCAACACTCACTCAACACACACTCAACATTCTCTCAACACTCACTCAACACACACTCAACACTCTCTCAACACTCTCTTAACACACACTCAACACTCTCTCAACACTCACTCAACACTCACTCAACACTCACTCAACACACACTCAACACTCACTCAACACTCACTCAACACTCACTCAACACACACTCAACACAAACTCAACACTCACTCAACACACACTCAACACACACTCAACACTCACTCAACACACACTCAACACACACTCAACACTCACTCAACACTCACTCAACACACACTCAGCACTCACTCAACACACACTCAACACACATTCAACACTCACTCAACACACACTCAACACTCACTCAACACTCACTCAACACACACTCAACACACATTCAACACTCTCTCAACACTCACTCAACACACACTCAACACTCTCTCAACACTCACTCAACACACACTCAACATTCTCTCAACACTCACTCAACACTCACTCAACACTCACTCAACACACACTCAACACTCTCTCAACACTCACTCAACACACACTCAACACTCTCTCAACACTCACTCAACAATCACTCAACACTTCAACACTCTCAACACTCACTCAACACACTCAACACTCTCTCAACACTCACTCAACACAGACTCAACACTCACTCAACACTCACTCAACACTCACTCAACAATCACTCAACACTCTCAACACTCACTCAACACACACTCAACACACACTCAACACACATTCAACACTCACTCAACACACACTCAACACACACTCAACACACATTCAACACACACTCAACACTCTCTCAACACTCACTCAACACTCACTCAACACACATTCAACACTCTCTCAACACTCACTCAACACACACTCAACACTCTCAACACTCACTCAACACTCACTCAACACACACTCAACACTCACTCAACACTCACTCAACACACACTCAACACTCTTTCAACACTCACTCAAAACTCTCTTAACACACACTCAACACTCTCTCAACACTCACTCAACACTCACTCAACAATCACTCAACACTCTCAACACTCACTCAACACTCACTCAACACACACTCAACACTCTCTCAACACTCTCTCAACACTCACTCAACACTCACTCAACACACACTCAACACTCACTCAACAATCACTCAACACTCACTCAACACACACTCAACACTCTCTCAACACTCACTCAACACTCACTCAACACTCACTCAACACTCTCTCAACTCTCACTCAACACTCACTCAACACTCACTCAACAATAACTCAACACTCACTCAACACTCACTCAACACTCGCTCAACACTCTCTCAACACTCTCTCAACACTCACTCAACACTCACTCAACACTCACTCAACACTCACTCAACACACACTCAACACACATTCAACACTCTCTCAACACTCACTCAACACACACTCAACACTTTCTCAACACTCACTCAACACTCACTCAACACACACTCAACTTTCTCTCAACACTCACTCAACACTCACTCAACACACACTCAACACTCACTCAACACTCACTTAACACACACTCAACACACACTCAACACAAACTCAACACTCAACACACACTCAACACACACTCAACACACACTCAACACTCACTCAACACTCACTCAACACACACTCAACACTCACTCAACACACACTAGACACACACTCAACACTCACTCAACACACACTCAACACTTTCTCAACACTCACTCAACACTCACTCAACACACACTCAACACACATTCAACACTCTCTCAACACACACTCAACACTCTCTCAACACTCACTCAACACACACTCAACATTCTCTCAACACTCACTCAACACACACTCAACACTCTCTCAACACTCTCTTAACACACACTCAACACTCTCTCAACACTCACTCAACACTCACTCAACACTCACTCAACACACACTCAACACTCACTCAACACTCACTCAACACTCACTCAACACACACTCAACACAAACTCAACACTCACTCAACACACACTCAACACACACTCAACACTCACTCAACACACACTCAACACACACTCAACAATCACTCAACACTCACTCAACACACACTCAGCACTCACTCAACACACACTCAACACACATTCAACACTCACTCAACACACACTCAACACTCACTCAACACTCACTTAACACACACTCAACACACATTCAACACTCTCTCAACACTCACTCAACACACACTCAACACTCTCTCAACACTCACTCAACACACACTCAACATTCTCTCAACACTCACTCAACACTCACTCAACACTCACTCAACACACACTCAACACTCTCTCAACACTCACTCAACACACACACAACACTCTCTCAACACTCACTCAACACTCTCTTAACACACACTCAACACTCTCTCAACACTCACTCAACAATCACTCAACACTCTCAACACTCACTCAACACTCACTCAACACACTCAACACTCTCTCAACACTCACTCAACACACACTCAACACTCACTCAACACTCACTCAACACTCACTCAACACACACTCAACACACATTCAACACTCTCTCAACACACACTCAACACTCTCTCAACACTCACTCAACACACACTCAACATTCTCTCAACACTCACTCAACACACACTCAACACTCTCTCAACACTCTCTTAACACACACTCAACACTCTCTCAACACTCACTCAACACTCACTCAACACTCACTCAACACACACTCAACACTCACTCAACACTCACTCAACACAAACTCAACACTCACTCAACACACACTCAACACTCACTCAACACACACTCAACACACACTCAACACTCACTCAACACTCACTCAACACACACTCAGCACTCACTCAACACACATTCAACACTCACTCAACACTCACTCAACACTCACTCAACACACACTCAACACACATTCAACACTCTCTCAACACTCACTCAACACACACTCAACACTCTCTCAACACTCACTCAACACACACTCAACATTCTCTCAACACTCACTCAACACTCACTCAACACTCACTCAACACACACTCAACACTCTCTCAACACTCACTCAACACACACTCAACACTCTCTCAACACTCACTCAACACTCTCTTAACACACACTCAACACTCTCTCAACAATCACTCAACAATCACTCAACACTCTCAACACTCACTCAACACTCACTCAACACACTCAACACTCTCTCAACACTCACTCAACACACACTCAACACTCACTCAACACTCACTCAACACTCACTCAACAATCACTCAACACTCTCAACACTCACTCAACACTCACTCAACACACACTCAACACTCACTCAACACTCACTCAACACACACTCAACACTCTTTCAACACTCACTCAAAACTCTCTTAACACACACTCAACACTCTCTCAACACTCACTCAACACTCACTCAACAATCACTCAACACTCTCAACACTCACTCAACACACACTCAACACTCTCTCAACACTCTCTCAACACTCACTCAACACTCACTCAACACACACTCAACACTCACTCAACAATCACTCAACACTCACTCAACACACACTCAACACTCTCTCAACACTCACTCAACACTCACTCAACACTCACTCAACACTCTCTCAACTCTCACTCAACACTCACTCAACACTCACTCAACAATCACTCAACACTCACTCAACACTCACTCAACACTCGCTCAACACTCTCTCAACACTCTCTCAACACTCACTCAACACTCACTCAACACTCACTCAACACACACTCAACACACATTCAACACTCTCTCAACCCTCACTCAACACACACTCAACACTCAACACACACTCAACACACACTCAACACACACTCAACACACACTCAACACTCACTCAACACTCACTCAACACACACTCAACACTCACTCAACACACACTAGACACACACTCAACACTCACTCAACACACACTCAACACTTTCTCAACACTCACTCAACACTCACTCAACACACACTCAACACACATTCAACACTCTCTCAACACACACTCAACACTCTCTCAACACTCACTCAACACACACTCAACATTCTCTCAACACTCACTCAACACACACTCAACACTCTCTCAACACTCTCTTAACACACACTCAACACTCTCTCAACACTCACTCAACACTCACTCAACACTCACTCAACACACACCCAACACTCACTCAACACTCACTCAACACTCACTCAACACACACTCAACACAAACTCAACACTCACTCAACACTCACTCAACACACACTCAACACTCACTCAACACACACTCAACACACACTCAACAATCACTCAACACTCACTCAACACACACTCAGCACTCACTCAACACACACTCAACACACATTCAACACTCACTCAACACACACTCAACACTCACTCAACACTCACTCAACACACACTCAACACACATTCAACACTCTCTCAACACACACTCAACACACACTCAACACACATTCAACACTCACTCAACACACACTCAACACACACTCAACACACATTCAACACACACTCAACACTCTCTCAACACTCACTCAACACTCACTCAACACACATTCAACACTCTCTCAACACTCACTCAACACACACTCAACACTCTCAACACTCACTCAACACACACTCAACACTCACTCAACACTCACTCAACACACACTCAACACTCTTTCAACACTCACTCAAAACTCTCTTAACACACACTCAACACTCTCTCAACACTCACTCAACACTCACTCAACAATCACTCAACACTCTCAACACTCACTCAACACTCACTCAACACACACTCAACACTCTCTCAACACTCTCTCAACACTCACTCAACACTCACTCAACACACACTCAACACTCACTCAACAATCACTCAACACTCACTCAACACACACTCAACACTCTCTCAACACTCACTCAACACTCACTCAACACTCACTCAACACTCTCTCAACTCTCACTCAACACTCACTCAACACTCACTCAACAATAACTCAACACTCACTCAACACTCACTCAACACTCGCTCAACACTCTCTCAACACTCTCTCAACACTCACTCAACACTCACTCAACACTCACTCAACACACACTCAACACACATTCAACACTCTCTCAACACTCACTCAACACACACTCAACACTTTCTCAACACTCACTCAACACTCACTCAACACACACTCAACTTTCTCTCAACACTCACTCAACACTCACTCAACACACACTCAACACTCACTTAACACACACTCAACACACACTCAACACAAACTCAACACTCAACACACACTCAACACACACTCAACACACACTCAACACACACTCAACACTCACTCAACACTCACTCAACACACACTCAACACTCACTCAACACACACTAGACACACACTCAACACTCACTCAACACACACTCAACACTTTCTCAACACTCACTCAACACTCACTCAACACACACTCAACACACATTCAACACTCTCTCAACACACACTCAACACTCTCTCAACACTCACTCAACACACACTCAACATTCTCTCAACACTCACTCAACACACACTCAACACTCTCTCAACACTCTCTTAACACACACTCAACACTCTCTCAACACTCACTCAACACTCACTCAACACTCACTCAACACACACTCAACACTCACTCAACACTCACTCAACACTCACTCAACACACACTCAACACAAACTCAACACTCACTCAACACACACTCAACACACACTCAACACTCACTCAACACACACTCAACACACACTCAACAATCACTCAACACTCACTCAACACACACTCAGCACTCACTCAACACACACTCAACACACATTCAACACTCACTCAACACACACTCAACACTCACTCAACACTCACTTAACACACACTCAACACACATTCAACACTCTCTCAACACTCACTCAACACACACTCAACACTCTCTCAACACTCACTCAACACACACTCAACATTCTCTCAACACTCACTCAACACTCACTCAACACTCACTCAACACACACTCAACACTCTCTCAACACTCACTCAACACACACACAACACTCTCTCAACACTCACTCAACACTCTCTTAACACACACTCAACACTCTCTCAACACTCACTCAACAATCACTCAACACTCTCAACACTCACTCAACACTCACTCAACACACTCAACACTCTCTCAACACTCACTCAACACACACTCAACACTCACTCAACACTCACTCAACACTCACTCAACACACACTCAACACACATTCAACACTCTCTCAACACACACTCAACACTCTCTCAACACTCACTCAACACACACTCAACATTCTCTCAACACTCACTCAACACACACTCAACACTCTCTCAACACTCTCTTAACACACACTCAACACTCTCTCAACACTCACTCAACACTCACTCAACACTCACTCAACACACACTCAACACTCACTCAACACTCACTCAACACAAACTCAACACTCACTCAACACACACTCAACACTCACTCAACACACACTCAACACACACTCAACACTCACTCAACACTCACTCAACACACACTCAGCACTCACTCAACACACATTCAACACTCACTCAACACTCACTCAACACTCACTCAACACACACTCAACACACATTCAACACTCTCTCAACACTCACTCAACACACACTCAACACTCTCTCAACACTCACTCAACACACACTCAACATTCTCTCAACACTCACTCAACACTCACTCAACACTCACTCAACACACACTCAACACTCTCTCAACACTCACTCAACACACACTCAACACTCTCTCAACACTCACTCAACACTCTCTTAACACACACTCAACACTCTCTCAACAATCACTCAACAATCACTCAACACTCTCAACACTCACTCAACACTCACTCAACACACTCAACACTCTCTCAACACTCACTCAACACACACTCAACACTCACTCAACACTCACTCAACACTCACTCAACAATCACTCAACACTCTCAACACTCACTCAACACTCACTCAACACACACTCAACACTCACTCAACACTCACTCAACACACACTCAACACTCTTTCAACACTCACTCAAAACTCTCTTAACACACACTCAACACTCTCTCAACACTCACTCAACACTCACTCAACAATCACTCAACACTCTCAACACTCACTCAACACACACTCAACACTCTCTCAACACTCTCTCAACACTCACTCAACACTCACTCAACACACACTCAACACTCACTCAACAATCACTCAACACTCACTCAACACACACTCAACACTCTCTCAACACTCACTCAACACTCACTCAACACTCACTCAACACTCTCTCAACTCTCACTCAACACTCACTCAACACTCACTCAACAATCACTCAACACTCACTCAACACTCACTCAACACTCGCTCAACACTCTCTCAACACTCTCTCAACACTCACTCAACACTCACTCAACACTCACTCAACACACACTCAACACACATTCAACACTCTCTCAACCCTCACTCAACACACACTCAACACTCAACACACACTCAACACACACTCAACACACACTCAACACACACTCAACACTCACTCAACACTCACTCAACACACACTCAACACTCACTCAACACACACTAGACACACACTCAACACTCACTCAACACACACTCAACACTTTCTCAACACTCACTCAACACTCACTCAACACACACTCAACACACATTCAACACTCTCTCAACACACACTCAACACTCTCTCAACACTCACTCAACACACACTCAACATTCTCTCAACACTCACTCAACACACACTCAACACTCTCTCAACACTCTCTTAACACACACTCAACACTCTCTCAACACTCACTCAACACTCACTCAACACTCACTCAACACACACCCAACACTCACTCAACACTCACTCAACACTCACTCAACACACACTCAACACAAACTCAACACTCACTCAACACTCACTCAACACACACTCAACACTCACTCAACACACACTCAACACACACTCAACAATCACTCAACACTCACTCAACACACACTCAGCACTCACTCAACACACACTCAACACACATTCAACACTCACTCAACACACACTCAACACTCACTCAACACTCACTCAACACACACTCAACACACATTCAACACTCTCTCAACACTCACTCAACACACACTCAACACTCTCTCAACACTCACTCAACACACACTCAACATTCTCTCAACACTCACTCAACACTCACTCAACACTCACTCAACACACACTCAACACTCTCTCAACACTCACTCAACACACACTCAACACTCTCTCAACACTCACTCAACACTCTCTTAACACACACTCAACACTCTCTCAACACTCACTCAACAATCACTCAACACTCACTCAACACTCACTCAACACACTCAACACTCTCTCAACACTCACTCAACACACACTCAACACTCACTCAACACTCACTCAACACTCACTCAACAATCACTCAACACTCTCAACACTCACTCAACACTCACTCAACACACACTCAACACTCACTCAACACTCACTCAACACACACTCAACACTCTTTCAACACTCACTCAAAACTCTCTTAACACACACTCAACACTCTCTCAACACTCACTCAACACTCACTCAACAATCACTCAACACTCTCAACACTCACTCAACACTCACTCAACACACACTCAACACTCTCTCAACACTCTCTCAACACTCACTCAACACTCACTCAACACACACTCAACACTCACTCAACAATCACTCAACACTCACTCAACACACACTCAACACTCTCTCAACACTCACTCAACACTCACTCAACACTCACTCAACACTCTCTCAACTCTCACTCAACACTCACTCAACACTCACTCAACAATCACTCAACACTCACTCAACACTCACTCAACACTCGCTCAACACTCTCTCAACACTCTCTCAACACTCACTCAACACTCACTCAACACTCACTCAACACACACTCAACACTCACTCAACACACACTCAACACACACTCAACACTCACTCAACACTCACTCAACACACACTCAACACACACTCAGCACTCACTCAACACACACTCAACACACATTCAACACTCACTCAACACACACTCAACACTCACTCAACACTCTCTCAACACTCACTCAACACTCTCTTAACACACACTCAACATTCTCTCAACACTCACTCAACACACACTCAACACTCTCTCAACACTCACTCAACACTCTCTTAACACACACTCAACACTCTTTCAACACTCACTCAACAATCACTCAACACTCTCAACACTCACTCAACACACTCAACACTCTCTCAACACTCACTCAACACAGACTCAACACTCACTCAACACTCACTCAACACTCACTCAACAATCACTCAACACTCTCAACACTCACTCAACACACACTCAACACACACTCAACACACACTCAACACACATTCAACACTCACTCAACACACACTCAACACTCACTCAACACTCTCTCAACACTCACTCAACACTCTCTTAACACACACTCAACATTCTCTCAACACTCTCTCAACACTCACTCAACACTCTCTTAACACACACTCAACATTCTCTCAACACTCACTCAACACACACTCAACACTCTCTCAACACTCACTCAACACTCTCTTAACACACACTCAACACTCTTTCAACACTCACTCAACAATCACTCAACACTCTCAACACTCACTCAACACACTCAACACTCTCTCAACACTCACTCAACACAGACTCAACACTCACTCAACACTCACTCAACACTCACTCAACAATCACTCAACACTCTCAACACTCACTCAACACACACTCAGCACTCACTCAACACACACTCAACACACATTCAACACTCACTCAACACACACTCAACACTCACTCAACACTCTCTCAACACTCACTCAACACTCTCTTAACACACACTCAACATTCTCTCAACACTCACTCAACACACACTCAACACTCTCTCAACACTCACTCAACACTCTCTTAACACACACTCAACACTCTTTCAACACTCACTCAACAATCACTCAACACTCTCAACACTCACTCAACACACTCAACACTCTCTCAACACTCACTCAACACAGACTCAACACTCACTCAACACTCACTCAACACTCACTCAACAATCACTCAACACTCTCAACACTCACTCAACACACACTCAACACACACTCAACACACACTCAACACACATTCAACACTCTCTCAACACTCACTCAACACACACTCAACACTCACTCAACACTCACTCAACACTCACTCAACACACACTCAACACACATTCAACACTCTCTCAACACACACTCAACACTCTCTCAACACTCACTCAACACACACTCAACATTCTCTCAACACTCACTCAACACACACTCAACACTCTCTCAACACTCTCTTAACACACACTCAACACTCTCTCAACACTCACTCAACACTCACTCAACACTCACTCAACACACACTCAACACTCACTCAACACTCACTCAACACAAACTCAACACTCACTCAACACACACTCAACACTCACTCAACACACACTCAACACACACTCAACACTCACTCAACACTCACTCAACACACACTCAGCACTCACTCAACACACATTCAACACTCACTCAACACTCACTCAACACTCACTCAACACACACTCAACACACATTCAACACTCTCTCAACACTCACTCAACACACACTCAACACTCTCTCAACACTCACTCAACACACACTCAACATTCTCTCAACACTCACTCAACACTCACTCAACACTCACTCAACACACACTCAACACTCTCTCAACACTCACTCAACACACACTCAACACTCTCTCAACACTCACTCAACACTCTCTTAACACACACTCAACACTCTCTCAACAATCACTCAACAATCACTCAACACTCTCAACACTCACTCAACACTCACTCAACACACTCAACACTCTCTCAACACTCACTCAACACACACTCAACACTCACTCAACACTCACTCAACACTCACTCAACAATCACTCAACACTCTCAACACTCACTCAACACTCACTCAACACACACTCAACACTCACTCAACACTCACTCAACACACACTCAACACTCTTTCAACACTCACTCAAAACTCTCTTAACACACACTCAACACTCTCTCAACACTCACTCAACACTCACTCAACAATCACTCAACACTCTCAACACTCACTCAACACACACTCAACACTCTCTCAACACTCTCTCAACACTCACTCAACACTCACTCAACACACACTCAACACTCACTCAACAATCACTCAACACTCACTCAACACACACTCAACACTCTCAACACTCACTCAACACTCACTCAACACTCACTCAACACTCTCTCAACTCTCACTCAACACTCACTCAACACTCACTCAACAATCACTCAACACTCACTCAACACTCACTCAACACTCGCTCAACACTCTCTCAACACTCTCTCAACACTCACTCAACACTCACTCAACACTCACTCAACACACACTCAACACACATTCAACACTCTCTCAACCCTCACTCAACACACACTCAACACTCAACACACACTCAACACACACTCAACACACACTCAACACACACTCAACACTCACTCAACACTCACTCAACACACACTCAACACTCACTCAACACACACTAGACACACACTCAACACTCACTCAACACACACTCAACACTTTCTCAACACTCACTCAACACTCACTCAACACACACTCAACACACATTCAACACTCTCTCAACACACACTCAACACTCTCTCAACACTCACTCAACACACACTCAACATTCTCTCAACACTCACTCAACACACACTCAACACTCTCTCAACACTCTCTTAACACACACTCAACACTCTCTCAACACTCACTCAACACTCACTCAACACTCACTCAACACACACCCAACACTCACTCAACACTCACTCAACACTCACTCAACACACACTCAACACAAACTCAACACTCACTCAACACTCACTCAACACACACTCAACACTCACTCAACACACACTCAACACACACTCAACAATCACTCAACACTCACTCAACACACACTCAGCACTCACTCAACACACACTCAACACACATTCAACACTCACTCAACACACACTCAACACTCACTCAACACTCACTCAACACACACTCAACACACATTCAACACTCTCTCAACACTCACTCAACACACACTCAACACTCTCTCAACACTCACTCAACACACACTCAACATTCTCTCAACACTCACTCAACACTCACTCAACACTCACTCAACACACACTCAACACTCTCTCAACACTCACTCAACACACACTCAACACTCTCTCAACACTCACTCAACACTCTCTTAACACACACTCAACACTCTCTCAACACTCACTCAACAATCACTCAACACTCACTCAACACTCACTCAACACACTCAACACTCTCTCAACACTCACTCAACACACACTCAACACTCACTCAACACTCACTCAACACTCACTCAACAATCACTCAACACTCTCAACACTCACTCAACACTCACTCAACACACACTCAACACTCACTCAACACTCACTCAACACACACTCAACACTCTTTCAACACTCACTCAAAACTCTCTTAACACACACTCAACACTCTCTCAACACTCACTCAACACTCACTCAACAATCACTCAACACTCTCAACACTCACTCAACACTCACTCAACACACACTCAACACTCTCTCAACACTCTCTCAACACTCACTCAACACTCACTCAACACACACTCAACACTCACTCAACAATCACTCAACACTCACTCAACACACACTCAACACTCTCTCAACACTCACTCAACACTCACTCAACACTCACTCAACACTCTCTCAACTCTCACTCAACACTCACTCAACACTCACTCAACAATCACTCAACACTCACTCAACACTCACTCAACACTCGCTCAACACTCTCTCAACACTCTCTCAACACTCACTCAACACTCACTCAACACTCACTCAACACACACTCAACACTCACTCAACACACACTCAACACACACTCAACACTCACTCAACACTCACTCAACACACACTCAACACACACTCAGCACTCACTCAACACACACTCAACACACATTCAACACTCACTCAACACACACTCAACACTCACTCAACACTCTCTCAACACTCACTCAACACTCTCTTAACACACACTCAACATTCTCTCAACACTCACTCAACACACACTCAACACTCTCTCAACACTCACTCAACACTCTCTTAACACACACTCAACACTCTTTCAACACTCACTCAACAATCACTCAACACTCTCAACACTCACTCAACACACTCAACACTCTCTCAACACTCACTCAACACAGACTCAACACTCACTCAACACTCACTCAACACTCACTCAACAATCACTCAACACTCTCAACACTCACTCAACACACACTCAACACACACTCAACACACACTCAACACACATTCAACACTCACTCAACACACACTCAACACACACTCAACACACATTCAACACACACTCAACACTCTCTCAACACTCACTCAACACTCACTCAACACACATTCAACACTCTCTCAACACTCACTCAACACACACTCAACACTCTCAACACTCACTCAACACTCACTCAACACACACTCAACACTCACTCAACACTCACTCAACACACACTCAACACTCTTTCAACACTCACTCAAAACTCTCTTAACACACACTCAACACTCTCTCAACACTCACTCAACACTCACTCAACAATCACTCAACACTCTCAACACTCACTCAACACTCACTCAACACACACTCAACACTCTCTCAACACTCTCTCAACACTCACTCAACACTCACTCAACACACACTCAACACTCACTCAACAATCACTCAACACTCACTCAACACACACTCAACACTCTCTCAACACTCACTCAACACTCACTCAACACTCACTCAACACTCTCTCAACTCTCACTCAACACTCACTCAACACTCACTCAACAATCACTCAACACTCACTCAACACTCACTCAACACTCGCTCAACACTCTCTCAACACTCTCTCAACACTCACTCAACACTCACTCAACACTCACTCAACACACACTCAACACACATTCAACACTCTCTCAACACTCACTCAACACACACTCAACACTTTCTCAACACTCACTCAACACTCACTCAACACACACTCAACATTCTCTCAACACTCACTCAACACTCACTCAACACACACTCAACACTCACTCAACACTCACTTAACACACACTCAACACACACTCAACACTCAACACACACTCAACACACACTCAACACACACTCAACACACACTCAACACTCACTCAACACTCACTCAACACACACTCAACACTCACTCAACACACACTAGACACACACTCAACACTCACTCAACACACACTCAACACTTTCTCAACACTCACTCAACACTCACTCAACACACACTCAACACACATTCAACACTCTCTCAACACACACTCAACACTCTCTCAACACTCACTCAACACACACTCAACATTCTCTCAACACTCACTCAACACACACTCAACACTCTCTCAACACTCTCTTAACACACACTCAACACTCTCTCAACACTCACTCAACACTCACTCAACACTCACTCAACACACACTCAACACTCACTCAACACTCACTCAACACTCACTCAACACACACTCAACACACATTCAACACTCTCTCAACACTCACTCAACACACACTCAACACTTTCTCAACACTCACTCAACACTCACTCAACACACACTCAACATTCTCTCAACACTCACTCAACACTCACTCAACACACACTCAACACTCACTCAACACTCACTTAACACACACTCAACACACACTCAACACAAACTCAACACTCAACACACACTCAACACACACTCAACACACACTCAACACACACTCAACACTCACTCAACACTCACTCAACACACACTCAACACTCACTCAACACACACTAGACACACACTCAACACTCACTCAACACACACTCAACACTTTCTCAACACTCACTCAACACTCACTCAACACACACTCAACACACATTCAACACTCTCTCAACACACACTCAACACTCTCTCAACACTCACTCAACACACACTCAACATTCTCTCAACACTCACTCAACACACACTCAACACTCTCTCAACACTCTCTTAACACACACTCAACACTCTCTCAACACTCACTCAACACTCACTCAACACTCACTCAACACACACTCAACACTCACTCAACACTCACTCAACACACACTCAACACAAACTCAACACTCACTCAACACACACTCAACACACACTCAACACTCACTCAACACACACTCAACACACACTCAACACTCACTCAACACTCACTCAACACACACTCAGCACTCACTCAACACACACTCAACACACATTCAACACTCACTCAACACACACTCAACACTCACTCAACACACACTCAACACACATTCAACACTCTCTCAACACTCACTCAACACACACTCAACACTCTCTCAACACTCACTCAACACACACTCAACATTCTCTCAACACTCACTCAACACTCACTCAACACTCACTCAACACACACTCAACACTCTCTCAACACTCACTCAACACACACTCAACACTCTCTCAACACTCACTCAACAATCACTCAACACTTCAACACTCTCAACACTCACTCAACACACTCAACACTCTCTCAACACTCACTCAACACAGACTCAACACTCACTCAACACTCACTCAACACTCACTCAACAATCACTCAACACTCTCAACACTCACTCAACACACACTCAACACACACTCAACACACATTCAACACTCACTCAACACACACTCAACACACACTCAACACACATTCAACACACACTCAACACTCTCTCAACACTCACTCAACACTCACTCAACACACATTCAACACTCTCTCAACACTCACTCAACACACACTCAACACTCTCAACACTCACTCAACACTCACTCAACACACACTCAACACTCACTCAACACTCACTCAACACACACTCAACACTCTTTCAACACTCACTCAAAACTCTCTTAACACACACTCAACACTCTCTCAACACTCACTCAACACTCACTCAACAATCACTCAACACTCTCAACACTCACTCAACACTCACTCAACACACACTCAACACTCTCTCAACACTCTCTCAACACTCACTCAACACTCACTCAACACACACTCAACACTCACTCAACAATCACTCAACACTCACTCAACACACACTCAACACTCTCTCAACACTCACTCAACACTCACTCAACACTCACTCAACACTCTCTCAACTCTCACTCAACACTCACTCAACACTCACTCAACAATAACTCAACACTCACTCAACACTCACTCAACACTCGCTCAACACTCTCTCAACACTCTCTCAACACTCACTCAACACTCACTCAACACTCACTCAACACACACTCAACACACATTCAACACTCTCTCAACACTCACTCAACACACACTCAACACTTTCTCAACACTCACTCAACACTCACTCAACACACACTCAACTTTCTCTCAACACTCACTCAACACTCACTCAACACACACTCAACACTCACTCAACACTCACTTAACACACACTCAACACAAACTCAACACTCAACACACACTCAACACACACTCAACACACACTCAACACACACTCAACACTCACTCAACACTCACTCAACACACACTCAACACTCACTCAACACACACTAGACACACACTCAACACTCACTCAACACACACTCAACACTTTCTCAACACTCACTCAACACTCACTCAACACACACTCAACACACATTCAACACTCTCTCAACACACACTCAACACTCTCTCAACACTCACTCAACACACACTCAACATTCTCTCAACACTCACTCAACACACACTCAACACTCTCTCAACACTCTCTTAACACACACTCAACACTCTCTCAACACTCACTCAACACTCACTCAACACTCACTCAACACACACTCAACACTCACTCAACACTCACTCAACACTCACTCAACACACACTCAACACAAACTCAACACTCACTCAACACACACTCAACACACACTCAACACTCACTCAACACACACTCAACACACACTCAACAATCACTCAACACTCACTCAACACACACTCAGCACTCACTCAACACACACTCAACACACATTCAACACTCACTCAACACACACTCAACACTCACTCAACACTCACTTAACACACACTCAACACACATTCAACACTCTCTCAACACTCACTCAACACACACTCAACACTCTCTCAACACTCACTCAACACACACTCAACATTCTCTCAACACTCACTCAACACTCACTCAACACTCACTCAACACACACTCAACACTCTCTCAACACTCACTCAACACACACACAACACTCTCTCAACACTCACTCAACACTCTCTTAACACACACTCAACACTCTCTCAACACTCACTCAACAATCACTCAACACTCTCAACACTCACTCAACACTCACTCAACACACTCAACACTCTCTCAACACTCACTCAACACACACTCAACACTCACTCAACACTCACTCAACACTCACTCAACAATCACTCAACACTCTCAACACTCACTCAACACTCACTCAACACACACTCAACACTCACTCAACACTCACTCAACACACACTCAACACTCTTTCAACACTCACTCAAAACTCTCTTAACACACACTCAACACTCTCTCAACACTCACTCAACACTCACTCAACAATCACTCAACACTCTCAACACTCACTCAACACTCACTCAACACACACTCAACACTCTCTCAACACTCTCTCAACACTCACTCAACACTCACTCAACACACACTCAACACTCACTCAACAATCACTCAACACTCACTCAACACACACTCAACACTCTCTCAACACTCACTCAACACTCACTCAACACTCACTCAACACTCTCTCAACTCTCACTCAACACTCACTCAACACTCACTCAACAATCACTCAACACTCACTCAACACTCACTCAACACTCGCTCAACACTCTCTCAACACTCTCTCAACACTCACTCAACACTCACTCAACACTCACTCAACACACACTCAACACTCACTCAACACACACTCAACACACACTCAACACTCACTCAACACTCACTCAACACTCACTCAACACACACTCAGCACTCACTCAACACACACTCAACACACATTCAACACTCACTCAACACACACTCAACACTCACTCAACACTCTCTCAACACTCACTCAACACTCTCTTAACACACACTCAACATTCTCTCAACACTCACTCAACACTCACTCAACACACACTCAACACTCTCTCAACACTCACTCAACACTCTCTTAACACACACTCAACACTCTCTCAACACTCACTCAACAATCACTCAACACTCTCAACACTCACTCAACACACTCAACACTCTCTCAACACTCACTCAACACAGACTCAACACTCACTCAACACTCACTCAACACTCACTCAACAATCACTCAACACTCTCAACACTCACTCAACACACACTCAACACACACTCAACACACACTCAACACACATTCAACACTCACTCAACACACACTCAACACACACTCAACACACATTCAACACACACTCAACACTCTCTCAACACTCACTCAACACTCACTCAACACACACTCAACACTCTCAACACTCACTCAACACTCACTCAACACTCACTCAACACTCACTCAACACACACTCAACACTCTTTCAACACTCACTCAAAACTCTCTTAACACACACTCAACACTCTCTCAACACTCACTCAACACTCACTCAACAATCACTCAACACTCTCAACACTCACTCAACACTCACTCAACACACACTCAACACTCTCTCAACACTCTCTCAACACTCACTCAACACTCACTCAACACACACTCAACACTCACTCAACAATCACTCAACACTCACTCAACACACACTCAACACTCTCTCAACACTCACTCAACACTCACTCAACACTCACTCAACACTCTCTCAACTCTCACTCAACACTCACTCAACACTCACTCAACAATCACTCAACACTCACTCAACACTCACTCAACACTCGCTCAACACTCTCTCAACACTCTCTCAACACTCACTCAACACTCACTCAACACTCACTCAACACACACTCAACACACATTCAACACTCTCTCAACACTCACTCAACACACACTCAACACTTTCTCAACACTCACTCAACACTCACTCAACACACACTCAACATTCTCTCAACACTCACTCAACACTCACTCAACACACACTCAACACTCACTCAACACTCACTTAACACACACTCAACACACACTCAACACAAACTCAACACTCAACACACACTCAACACACACTCAACACACACTCAACACACACTCAACACTCACTCAACACTCACTCAACACACACTCAACACTCACTCAACACACACTAGACACACACTCAACACTCACTCAACACACACTCAACACTTTCTCAACACTCACTCAACACACACTCAACACACATTCAACACTCTCTCAACACACACTCAACACTCTCTCAACACTCACTCAACACACACTCAACATTCTCTCAACACTCACTCAACACACACTCAACACTCTCTCAACACTCTCTTAACACACACTCAACACTCTCTCAACACTCACTCAACACTCACTCAACACTCACTCAACACACACTCAACACTCACTCAACACTCACTCAACACTCACTCAACACACACTCAACACAAACTCAACACTCACTCAACACACACTCAACACACACTCAACACTCACTCAACACACACTCAACACACACTCAACACTCACTCAACACTCACTCAACACACACTCAGCACTCACTCAACACACATTCAACACTCACTCAACACACACTCAACACTCACTCAACACTCACTCAACACACACTCAACACACATTCAACACTCTCTCAACACTCACTCAACACACACTCAACACTCTCTCAACACTCACTCAACACACACTCAACATTCTCTCAACACTCACTCAACACTCACTCAACACTCACTCAACACACACTCAACACTCTCAACACTCACTCAACACACACTCAACACTCTCTCAACACTCACTCAACACTCTCTTAACACACACTCAACACTCTCTCAACACTCACTCAACAATCACTCAACACTCTCAACACTCACTCAACACTCACTCAACACACTCAACACTCTCTCAACACTCACTCAACACACACTCAACACTCACTCAACACTCACTCAACACTCACTCAACAATCACTCAACACTCTCAACACTCACTCAACACTCACTCAACACACACTCAACACTCACTCAACACTCACTCAACACACACTCAACACTCTTTCAACACTCACTCAAAACTCTCTTAACACACACTCAACACTCTCTCAACACTCACTCAACACTCACTCAACAATCACTCAACACTCTCAACACTCACTCAACACTCACTCAACACACACTCAACACTCTCTCAACACTCTCTCAACACTCACTCAACACTCACTCAACACACACTCAACACTCACTCAACAATCACTCAACACTCACTCAACACACACTCAACACTCTCTCAACACTCACTCAACACTCACTCAACACTCACTCAACACTCTCTCAACTCTCACTCAACACTCACTCAACACTCACTCAACAATCACTCAACACTCACTCAACACTCACTCAACACTCGCTCAACACTCTCTCAACACTCACTCAACACTCACTCAACACTCACTCAACACACACTCAACACACATTCAACACTCTCTCAACCCTCACTCAACACACACTCAACACTTTCTCAACACTCACTCAACACTCACTCAACACACACTCAACATTCTCTCAACACTCACTCAACACTCACTCAACACACACTCAACACTCACTCAACACTCACTTAACACACACTCAACACACACTCAACACAAACTCAACACTCAACACACACTCAACACACACTCAACACACACTCAACACACACTCAACACACACTCAACACTCACTCAACACTCACTCAACACTCACTCAACACACACTCAACACTCACTCAACACACACTAGACACACACTCAACACTCACTCAACACACACTCAACACTTTCTCAACACTCACTCAACACTCACTCAACACACACTCAACACACATTCAACACTCTCTCAACACACACTCAACACTCTCTCAACACTCACTCAACACACACTCAACATTCTCTCAACACTCACTCAACACACACTCAACACTCTCTCAACACTCTCTTAACACACACTCAACACTCTCTCAACACTCACTCAACACTCACTCAACACACACTCAACACTCACTCAACACTCACTCAACACTCACTCAACACACACTCAACACAAACTCAACACTCACTCAACACACACTCAACACACACTCAACACTCACTCAACACACACTCAACACACACTCAACACTCACTCAACACTCACTCAACACACACTCAGCACTCACTCAACACACACTCAACACACATTCAACACTCACTCAACACACACTCAACACTCACTCAACACTCACTCAACACACACTCAACACACATTCAACACTCTCTCAACACTCACTCAACACACACTCAACATTCTCTCAACACTCACTCAACACTCACTCAACACTCACTCAACACACACTCAACACTCTCTCAACACTCACTCAACACACACTCAACACTCTCTCAACACTCACTCAACACTCTCTTAACACACACTCAACACTCTCTCAACACTCACTCAACAATCACTCAACACTCTCAACACTCACTCAACACTCACTCAACACACTCAACACTCTCTCAACACTCACTCAACACACACTCAACACTCACTCAACACTCACTCAACACTCACTCAACAATCACTCAACACTCTCAACACTCTCAAGACTCACTCAACACACACTCAACACACACTCAACACACATTCAACACTCACTCAACACACACTCAACACACACTCAACACTCTCTCAACACTCACTCAACACTCACTCAACACACACTCAACACACATTCAACACTCTCTCAACACTCACTCAACACACACTCAACACTCTCTCAACACTCACTCAACACTCACTCAACACTCACTCAACACACTCAACACTCTCTCAACACTCACTCAACACACACTCAACACTCTCAACACTCACTCAACACTCACTCAACACACATTCAACACTCACTCAACACTCACTCAACACACACTCAACACTCTTTCAACACTCACTCAAAACTCTCTTAACACACACTCAACACTCTCTCAACACTCACTCAACACACACTCAACATTCTCTCAACACACACTCAACACACACTCAACACTCACTCAACACTCACTCAACACACACTCAACACTCACTCAACACACACTAGACACACACTCAACACTCACTCAACACACACTCAACACTTTCTCAACACTCACTCAACACACACTCAACACACACTCAACACTCTCTCAACACACACTCAACACTCTCTCAACACTCACTCAACACACACTCAACATTCTCTCAACACTCACTCAACACACACTCAACACTCTCTCAACACTCTCTTAACACACACTCAACACTCTCTCAACACTCACTCAACACTCACTCAACACTCACTCAACACACACTCAACACTCACTCAACACTCACTCAACACAAACTCAACACTCACTCAACACACACTCAACACTCACTCAACACACACTCAACACACACTCAACACTCACTCAACACTCACTCAACACACACTCAGCACTCACTCAACACACATTCAACACTCACTCAACACTCACTCAACACTCACTCAACACACACTCAACACACATTCAACACTCTCTCAACACTCACTCAACACACACTCAACACTCTCTCAACACTCACTCAACACACACTCAACATTCTCTCAACACTCACTCAACACTCACTCAACACTCACTCAACACACACTCAACACTCTCTCAACACTCACTCAACACACACTCAACACTCTCTCAACACTCACTCAACACTCTCTTAACACACACTCAACACTCTCTCAACAATCACTCAACAATCACTCAACACTCTCAACACTCACTCAACACTCACTCAACACACTCAACACTCTCTCAACACTCACTCAACACACACTCAACACTCACTCAACACTCACTCAACACTCACTCAACAATCACTCAACACTCTCAACACTCACTCAACACTCACTCAACACACACTCAACACTCACTCAACACTCACTCAACACACACTCAACACTCTTTCAACACTCACTCAAAACTCTCTTAACACACACTCAACACTCTCTCAACACTCACTCAACACTCACTCAACAATCACTCAACACTCTCAACACTCACTCAACACACACTCAACACTCTCTCAACACTCTCTCAACACTCACTCAACACACACTCAACACTCACTCAACAATCACTCAACACTCACTCAACACACACTCAACACTCTCTCAACACTCACTCAACACTCACTCAACACTCACTCAACACTCTCTCAACTCTCACTCAACACTCACTCAACACTCACTCAACAATCACTCAACACTCACTCAACACTCACTCAACACTCGCTCAACACTCTCTCAACACTCTCTCAACACTCACTCAACACTCACTCAACACTCACTCAACACACACTCAACACACATTCAACACTCTCTCAACCCTCACTCAACACACACTCAACACTTTCTCAACACTCACTCAACACTCACTCAACACACACTCAACATTCTCTCAACACTCACTCAACACTCACTCAACACTCACTCAACACTCACTTAACACACACTCAACACACACTCAACACAAACTCAACACTCAACACACACTCAACACACACTCAACACACACTCAACACACACTCAACACACACTCAACACTCACTCAACACTCACTCAACACTCACTCAACACACACTCAACACTCACTCAACACACACTAGACACACACTCAACACTCACTCAACACACACTCAACACTTTCTCAACACTCACTCAACACTCACTCAACACACACTCAACACACATTCAACACTCTCTCAACACACACTCAACACTCTCTCAACACTCACTCAACACACACTCAACATTCTCTCAACACTCACTCAACACACACTCAACACTCTCTCAACACTCTCTTAACACACACTCAACACTCTCTCAACACTCACTCAACACTCACTCAACACTCACTCAACACACACTCAACACTCACTCAACACTCACTCAACACTCACTCAACACACACTCAACACAAACTCAACACTCACTCAACACACACTCAACACACACTCAACACTCACTCAACACACACTCAACACTCACTCAACACTCACTCAACACACACTCAGCACTCACTCAACACACACTCAACACACATTCAACACTCACTCAACACACACTCAACACTCACTCAACACTCACTCAACACACACTCAACACACATTCAACACTCTCTCAACACTCACTCAACACACACTCAACATTCTCTCAACACTCACTCAACACTCACTCAACACTCACTCAACACACACTCAACACTCTCTCAACACTCACTCAACACACACTCAACACTCTCTCAACACTCACTCAACACTCTCTTAACACACACTCAACACTCTCTCAACACTCACTCAACAATCACTCAACACTCTCAACACTCACTCAACACTCACTCAACACACTCAACACTCTCTCAACACTCACTCAAAACACACTCAACACTCACTCAACACTCACTCAACACTCACTCAACAATCACTCAACACTCTCAACACTCTCAAGACTCACTCAACACACACTCAACACACACTCAACACACATTCAACACTCACTCAACACACACTCAACACACACTCAACACTCTCTCAACACTCACTCAACACTCACTCAACACACACTCAACACACATTCAACACTCTCTCAACACTCACTCAACACACACTCAACACTCTCTCAACACTCACTCAACACTCACTCAACACTCACTCAACACACTCAACACTCTCTCAACACTCACTCAACACACACTCAACACTCTCAACACTCACTCAACACTCACTCAACACACATTCAACACTCACTCAACACTCACTCAACACACACTCAACACTCTTTCAACACTCACTCAAAACTCTCTTAACACACACTCAACACTCTCTCAACACTCACTCAACACACACTCAACATTCTCTCAACACACACTCAACACTCTCTCAACACTCTCTTAACACACACTCAACACTCTCTCAACACTCACTCAACACTCACTCAACACTCACTCAACACTCACTCAACACACACTCAACACTCTCTCAACACTCTCTTAACACACACTCAACACTCTCTCAACACTCACTCAACACTCACTCAACACTCACTCAACACACACTCAACACTCTCTCAACACTCACTCAACACTCACTCAACACTCACTCAACACACACTCAACACAAACTCAACACTCACTCAACACACACTCAACACACACTCAACACTCACTCAACACACACTCAACACACACTCAACACTCACTCAACACTCACTCAACACACACTCAGCACTCACTCAACACACACTCAACACACATTCAACACTCACTCAACACACACTCAACACTCACTCAACACTCACTCAACACACACTCAACACACATTCAACACTCTCTCAACACTCACTCAACACACACTCAACACTCTCTCAACACTCACTCAACACTCACTCAACACTCACTCAACACTCACTCAACACACACTCAACACTCTCTCAACACTCACTCAACACTCACTCAACACTCACTCAACACACACTCAACACAAACTCAACACTCACTCAACACACACTCAACACACACTCAACACTCACTCAACACACACTCAACACACACTCAACACTCACTCAACACTCACTCAACACACACTCAGCACTCACTCAACACACACTCAACACACATTCAACACTCACTCAACACACACTCAACACTCACTCAACACTCACTCAACACACACTCAACACACATTCAACACTCTCTCAACACTCACTCAACACACACTCAACACTCTCTCAACACTCACTCAACACACACTCAACATTCTCTCAACACTCACTCAACACTCACTCAACACTCTCTCAACACTCACTCAACACACACTCAACACTCTCTCAACACTCACTCAACACTCTCTTAACACACACTCAACACTCTCTCAACACTCACTCAACAATCACTCAACACTCTCAACACTCACTCAACACACTCAACACTCTCTCAACACTCACTCAACACACACTCAACACTCACTCAACACTCACTCAACACTCACTCAACAATCACTCAACACTCTCAACACTCTCAACACTCACTCAACACACACTCAACACACACTCAACACACATTCAACACTCACTCAACACACACTCAACACACACTCAACACTCTCTCAACACTCACTCAACACTCACTCAACACACACTCAATACACATTCAACACTCTCTCAACACTCACTCAACACACACTCAACACACATTCAACACTCACTCAACACACACTCAACACTCTCTCAACACTCACTCAACACTCACTCAACACACACTCAACACACATTCAACACTCACTCAACACTCACTCAACACTCACTCAACACACTCAACACTCTCTCAACACTCACTCAACACACACTCAACACTCTCAACACTCACTCAACACTCACTCAACACACATTCAACACTCACTCAACACTCACTCAACACACACTCAACACTCTTTCAACACTCACTCAAAACTCTCTTAACACACACTCAACACTCTCTCAACACTCACTCAACACTCACTCAACAATCACTCAACACTCTCAACACTCACTCAACACTCACTCAACACACACTCAACACTCTCTCAACACTCACTCAACACACACTCAACACTCACTCAACACTCACTCAACACTCACTCAACACTCACTCAACACTCTCAATACTCACTCAACACTCACTCAACACACACTCAACACTCTCTCAACACTCACTCAACACACACTCAACACTCACTCAACACTCACTCAACACACACTCAACACTCACTCAACAATCACTCAACACTCTCAACACTCACTCAACACTCACTCAACACACACTCAACACTCACTCAACACTCACTCAACAATCACTCAACACTCACTCAACACACACTCAACACTCTCTCAACACTCACTCAACACTCACTCAACAATTACTCAACACACTCAACACTCTCTCAACACTCACTCAACACACACTCAACACTCACTCAACACTCACTCAACACTCTCTCAACACTCACTCAACACTCACTCAACACTCACTCAACAATCACTCAACACTCTCAACACTCACTCAACACACACTCAACACACACTCAACACACACTCAACACTCACTCAACACACACTCAACACACACTCAACACTCTCTCAACACTCTCTCAACACTCACTCAACACTCACTCAACACTCACTCAACACTCACTCAACACTCTCTCAACACTCACTCAACACTCACTCAACACTCACTCAACACACACTCAACACTCTCTCAACACTCACTCAACACTCACTCAACACTCACTCAACACACACTCAACACAAACTCAACACTCACTCAACACACACTCAACCCACACTCAACACTCACTCAACACACACTCAACACACACTCAACACTCACTCAACAATCACTCAACACTCTCAACACTCACTCAACACTCACTCAACACACACTCAACACTCACTCAACACTCACTCAACACTCACTCAACACACACTCAACACACACTCAACACTCTCAACACTCACTCAACATACTCAACACTCTCTCAACACTCACTCAACAATCACTCAACACACTCAACACTCACTCAACACACACTCAACACTCACTCAACACTCACTCAACACTCTCTCAACACTCACTCAACACTCACTCAACAATCACTCAACACTCACTCAACACACACTCAACACACACTCAACACACACTCTACACTCACTCAACACACACTCAACACACACTCAACACTCTCTCAACACTCTCTCAACACTCACTCAACACTCACTCAACACTCACTCAACACACACTCAACACTCACTCAACACACACTCAACACACACTCAACACTCACTCAACACACACTCAACACTTTCTCAACACTCACTCAACACTCACTCAACACACACTCAACACACATTCAACACTCTCTCAACACACACTCAACACTCTCTCAACACTCACTCAACACACACTCAACATTCTCTCAACACTCACTCAACACACACTCAACACTCTCTCAACACTCTCTTAACACACACTCAACACTCACTCAACACTCACTCAACACTCACTCAACACTCACTCAACACTCTCTCAACTCTCACTCAACACTCACTCAACACTCACTCAACAATCACTCAACACTCACTCAACACTCACTCAACACTCGCTCAACACTCTCTCAACACTCTCTCAACACTCGCTCAACACATGCTCAACACTCGCTCAACACTCGCTCAACACTCTCTCAACACTCTCTCAACACTCGCTCAACACATGCTCAACACTCGCTCAACACTCGCTCAACACTCTCTCAACACATGCTCAACACTCGCTCAACACTCGCTCAACACTCTCTCAACACTCTCTCAACACTCGCTCAACACATGCTCAACACTCGCTCAACACTCACTCAACACTCTCTCAACACTCGCTCAACACTCGCTCAACACTCTCTCAACACTCTCTCAACACTCGCTCAACACTCACTCAACACACACTCAACATTCTCTCAACACTCACTCAACACTCACTCAACACTCACTCAACACACACTCAACACTCTCTCAACACTCACTCAACACACACACAACACTCTCTCAACACTCTCTTAACACACACTCAACACTCTCTCAACACTCACTCAACAATCACTCAACACTCTCAACACTCACTCAACACTCACTCAACACACTCAACACTCTCTCAACACTCACTCAACACACACTCAACACTCACTCAACACTCACTCAACACTCACTCAACAATCACTCAACACTCTCAACACTCACTCAACACTCACTCAACACACACTCAACACTCACTCAACACTCACTCAACACACACTCAACACTCTTTCAACACTCACTCAAAACTCTCTTAACACACACTCAACACTCTCTCAACACTCACTCAACACTCACTCAACAATCACTCAACACTCTCAACACTCACTCAACACTCACTCAACACACACTCAACACTCTCTCAACACTCTCTCAACACTCACTCAACACTCACTCAACACACACTCAACACTCACTCAACACTCACTCAACACACACTCAACACTCTCTCAACACTCACTCAACACTCACTCAACACTCACTCAACACTCTCTCAACTCTCACTCAACACTCACTCAACACTCACTCAACAATCACTCAACACTCACTCAACACTCGCTCAACACTCGCTCAACACTCTCTCAACACTCTCTCAACACTCACTCAACACTCACTCAACACTCACTCAACACACACTCAACACTCACTCAACACACACTCAACACACACTCAACACTCACTCAACACTCACTCAACACTCACTCAACACACACTCAGCACTCACTCAACACACACTCAACACACATTCAACACTCACTCAACACACACTCAACACTCACTCAACACTCTCTCAACACTCACTCAACACTCTCTTAACACACACTCAACATTCTCTCAACACTCACTCAACACTCACTCAACACACACTCAACACTCTCTCAACACTCACTCAACACTCTCTTAACACACACTCAACACTCTCTCAACACTCACTCAACAATCACTCAACACTCTCAACACTCACTCAACACACTCAACACTCTCTCAACACTCACTCAACACAGACTCAACACTCACTCAACACACACTCAACACACACTCAACACACACTCAACACACATTCAACACTCACTCAACACACACTCAACACACACTCAACACACATTCAACACACACTCAACACTCTCTCAACACTCACTCAACACTCACTCAACACACATTCAACACTCTCTCAACACTCACTCAACACACACTCAACACTCTCAACACTCACTCAACACTCACTCAACACACACTCAACACTCACTCAACACTCACTCAACACACACTCAACACTCTTTCAACACTCACTCAAAACTCTCTTAACACACACTCAACACTCTCTCAACACTCACTCAACACTCACTCAACACACACTCAACACAAACTCAACACTCACTCAACACACACTCAACACACACTCAACACTCACTCAACACACACTCAACACACACTCAACACTCACTCAACACTCACTCAACACACACTCAGCACTCACTCAACACACACTCAACACACATTCAACACTCACTCAACACACACTCAACACTCACTCAACACTCACTCAACACACACTCAACACACATTCAACACTCTCTCAACACTCACTCAACACACACTCAACACTCTCTCAACACTCACTCAACACACACTCAACATTCTCTCAACACTCACTCAACACTCACTCAACACTCACTCAACACACACTCAACACTCTCTCAACACTCACTCAACACACACTCAACACTCTCTCAACACTCACTCAACAATCACTCAACACTTCAACACTCTCAACACTCACTCAACACACTCAACACTCTCTCAACACTCACTCAACACAGACTCAACACTCACTCAACACTCACTCAACACTCACTCAACAATCACTCAACACTCTCAACACTCACTCAACACACACTCAACACACACTCAACACACATTCAACACTCACTCAACACACACTCAACACTCTCTCAACACTCTCTTAACACACACTCAACACTCTCTCAACACTCACTCAACACTCACTCAACACTCACTCAACACACACTCAACACTCACTCAACACTCACTCAACACTCACTCAACACACACTCAACACAAACTCAACACTCACTCAACACACACTCAACACACACTCAACACTCACTCAACACACACTCAACACACACTCAACAATCACTCAACACTCACTCAACACACACTCAGCACTCACTCAACACACACTCAACACACATTCAACACTCACTCAACACACACTCAACACTCACTCAACACTCACTCAACACACACTCAACACACATTCAACACTCTCTCAACACTCACTCAACACACACTCAACACTCTCTCAACACTCACTCAACACACACTCAACATTCTCTCAACACTCACTCAACACTCACTCAACACTCACTCAACACACACTCAACACTCTCTCAACACTCACTCAACACACACACAACACTCTCTCAACACTCACTCAACACTCTCTTAACACACACTCAACACTCTCTCAACACTCACTCAACAATCACTCAACACTCTCAACACTCACTCAACACTCACTCAACACACTCAACACTCTCTCAACACTCACTCAACACACACTCAACACTCACTCAACACTCACTCAACACTCACTCAACAATCACTCAACACTCTCAACACTCACTCAACACTCACTCAACACACACTCAACACTCACTCAACACTCACTCAACACACACTCAACACTCTTTCAACACTCACTCAAAACTCTCTTAACACACACTCAACACTCTCTCAACACTCACTCAACACTCACTCAACAATCACTCAACACTCTCAACACTCACTCAACACTCACTCAACACACACTCAACACTCTCTCAACACTCTCTCAACACTCACTCAACACTCACTCAACACACACTCAACACTCACTCAACAATCACTCAACACTCACTCAACACACACTCAACACTCTCTCAACACTCACTCAACACTCACTCAACACTCACTCAACACTCTCTCAACTCTCACTCAACACTCACTCAACACTCACTCAACAATCACTCAACACTCACTCAACACTCACTCAACACTCGCTCAACACTCTCTCAACACTCTCTCAACACTCACTCAACACTCACTCAACACTCACTCAACACACACTCAACACTCACTCAACACACACTCAACACACACTCAACACTCACTCAACACTCACTCAACACACACTCAGCACTCACTCAACACACACTCAACACACATTCAACACTCACTCAACACACACTCAACACTCACTCAACACTCTCTCAACACTCACTCAACACTCTCTTAACACACACTCAACATTCTCTCAACACTCACTCAACACTCACTCAACACACACTCAACACTCTCTCAACACTCACTCAACACTCTCTTAACACACACTCAACACTCTCTCAACACTCACTCAACAATCACTCAACACTCTCAACACTCACTCAACACACTCAACACTCTCTCAACACTCACTCAACACAGACTCAACACTCACTCAACACTCACTCAACACTCACTCAACAATCACTCAACACTCTCAACACTCACTCAACACACACTCAACACACACTCAACACACACTCAACACACATTCAACACTCACTCAACACACACTCAACACACACTCAACACACATTCAACACACACTCAACACTCTCTCAACACTCACTCAACACTCACTCAACACACATTCAACACTCTCTCAACACTCACTCAACACACACTCAACACTCTCAACACTCACTCAACACTCACTCAACACACACTCAACACTCACTCAACACTCACTCAACACACACTCAACACTCTTTCAACACTCACTCAAAACTCTCTTAACACACACTCAACACTCTCTCAACACTCACTCAACACTCACTCAACAATCACTCAACACTCTCAACACTCACTCAACACTCACTCAACACACACTCAACACTCTCTCAACACTCTCTCAACACTCACTCAACACTCACTCAACACACACTCAACACTCACTCAACAATCACTCAACACTCACTCAACACACACTCAACACTCTCTCAACACTCACTCAACACTCACTCAACACTCACTCAACACTCTCTCAACTCTCACTCAACACTCACTCAACACTCACTCAACAATCACTCAACACTCACTCAACACTCACTCAACACTCGCTCAACACTCTCTCAACACTCTCTCAACACTCACTCAACACTCACTCAACACTCACTCAACACACACTCAACACACATTCAACACTCTCTCAACACTCACTCAACACTTTCTCAACACTCACTCAACACTCACTCAACACACACTCAACATTCTCTCAACACTCACTCAACACTCACTCAACACACACTCAACACTCACTCAACACTCACTTAACACACACTCAACACACACTCAACACAAACTCAACACTCAACACACACTCAACACACACTCAACACACACTCAACACACACTCAACACTCACTCAACACTCACTCAACACACACTCAACACTCACTCAACACACACTAGACACACACTCAACACTCACTCAACACACACTCAACACTTTCTCAACACTCACTCAACACACACTCAACACACATTCAACACTCTCTCAACACACACTCAACACTCTCTCAACACTCACTCAACACACACTCAACATTCTCTCAACACTCACTCAACACACACTCAACACTCTCTCAACACTCTCTTAACACACACTCAACACTCTCTCAACACTCACTCAACACTCACTCAACACTCACTCAACACACACTCAACACTCACTCAACACTCACTCAACACTCACTCAACACACACTCAACACAAACTCAACACTCACTCAACACACACTCAACACACACTCAACACTCACTCAACACACACTCAACACACACTCAACACTCACTCAACACTCACTCAACACACACTCAGCACTCACTCAACACACACTCAACACACATTCAACACTCACTCAACACACACTCAACACTCACTCAACACTCACTCAACACACACTCAACACACATTCAACACTCTCTCAACACTCACTCAACACACACTCAACACTCTCTCAACACTCACTCAACACACACTCAACATTCTCTCAACACTCACTCAACACTCACTCAACACTCACTCAACACACACTCAACACTCTCTCAACACTCACTCAACACACACTCAACACTCTCTCAACACTCACTCAACACTCTCTTAACACACACTCAACACTCTCTCAACACTCACTCAACAATCACTCAACACTCTCAACACTCACTCAACACTCACTCAACACACTCAACACTCTCTCAACACTCACTCAACACACACTCAACACTCACTCAACACTCACTCAACACTCACTCAACAATCACTCAACACTCTCAACACTCACTCAACACTCACTCAACACACACTCAACACTCACTCAACACTCACTCAACACACACTCAACACTCTTTCAACACTCACTCAAAACTCTCTTAACACACACTCAACACTCTCTCAACACTCACTCAACACTCACTCAACAATCACTCAACACTCTCAACACTCACTCAACACTCACTCAACACACACTCAACACTCTCTCAACACTCTCTCAACACTCACTCAACACTCACTCAACACACACTCAACACTCACTCAACAATCACTCAACACTCACTCAACACACACTCAACACTCTCTCAACACTCACTCAACACTCACTCAACACTCACTCAACACTCTCTCAACTCTCACTCAACACTCACTCAACACTCACTCAACACTCACTCAACACTCACTCAACACTCACTCAACACTCGCTCAACACTCTCTCAACACTCTCTCAACACTCACTCAACACTCACTCAACACTCACTCAACACACACTCAACACACATTCAACACTCTCTCAACCCTCACTCAACACACACTCAACACTTTCTCAACACTCACTCAACACTCACTCAACACACACTCAACATTCTCTCAACACTCACTCAACACTCACTCAACACACACTCAACACTCACTCAACACTCACTTAACACACACTCAACACACACTCAACACAAACTCAACACTCAACACACACTCAACACACACTCAACACACACTCAACACACACTCAACACACACTCAACACTCACTCAACACTCACTCAACACTCACTCAACACTCACTCAACACACACTCAACACTCACTCAACACACACTAGACACACACTCAACACTCACTCAACACACACTCAACACTTTCTCAACACTCACTCAACACTCACTCAACACACACTCAACACACATTCAACACTCTCTCAACACACACTCAACACTCTCTCAACACTCACTCAACACACACTCAACATTCTCTCAACACTCACTCAACACACACTCAACACTCTCTCAACACTCTCTTAACACACACTCAACACTCTCTCAACACTCACTCAACACTCACTCAACACTCACTCAACACTCACTCAACACTCACTCAACACTCACTCAACACACACTCAACACAAACTCAACACTCACTCAACACACACTCAACACACACTCAACACTCACTCAACACACACTCAACACACACTCAACACTCACTCAACACTCACTCAACACACACTCAGCACTCACTCAACACACACTCAACACACATTCAACACTCACTCAACACACACTCAACACTCACTCAACACTCACTCAACACACACTCAACACACATTCAACACTCTCTCAACACTCACTCAACACACACTCAACATTCTCTCAACACTCACTCAACACTCACTCAACACTCACTCAACACACACTCAACACTCTCTCAACACTCACTCAACACACACTCAACACTCTCTCAACACTCACTCAACACTCTCTTAACACACACTCAACACTCTCTCAACACTCACTCAACAATCACTCAACACTCTCAACACTCACTCAACACTCACTCAACACACTCAACACTCTCTCAACACTCACTCAACACTCACTCAACACTCACTCAACACTCACTCAACAATCACTCAACACTCTCAACACTCTCAAGACTCACTCAACACACACTCAACACACACTCAACACACATTCAACACTCACTCAACACACACTCAACACACACTCAACACTCTCTCAACACTCACTCAACACTCACTCAACACACACTCAACACACATTCAACACTCTCTCAACACTCACTCAACACACACTCAACACTCTCTCAACACTCACTCAACACTCACTCAACACTCACTCAACACACTCAACACTCTCTCAACACTCACTCAACACACACTCAACACTCTCAACACTCACTCAACACTCACTCAACACACATTCAACACTCACTCAACACTCACTCAACACACACTCAACACTCTTTCAACACTCACTCAAAACTCTCTTAACACACACTCAACACTCTCTCAACACTCACTCAACACACACTCAACATTCTCTCAACACACACTCAACACACACTCAACACTCTCTCAACACTCTCTTAACACACACTCAACACTCTCTCAACACTCACTCAACACTCACTCAACACTCACTCAACACACACTCAACACTCACTCAACACTCACTCAACACTCACTCAACACAAACTCAACACTCACTCAACACACACTCAACACTCACTCAACACACACTCAACACACACTCAACACTCACTCAACACTCACTCAACACACACTCAGCACTCACTCAACACACACTCAACACACATTCAACACTCACTCAACACACACTCAACACTCACTCAACACTCACTCAACACACACTCAACACACATTCAACACTCTCTCAACACTCACTCAACACACACTCAACACTCTCTCAACACTCACTCAACACACACTCAACATTCTCTCAACACTCACTCAACACTCACTCAACACTCACTCAACACACACTCAACACTCTCTCAACACTCACTCAACACACACTCAACACTCTCTCAACACTCACTCAACACTCTCTTAACACACACTCAACACTCTCTCAACACTCACTCAACAATCACTCAACACTCTCAACACTCACTCAACACTCACTCAACACACTCAACACTCTCTCAACACTCACTCAACACACACTCAACACTCACTCAACACTCACTCAACACTCACTCAACAATCACTCAACACTCTCAACACTCACTCAACACTCACTCAACACACACTCAACACTCACTCAACACTCACTCAACACACACTCAACACTCTTTCAACACTCACTCAAAACTCTCTTAACACACACTCAACACTCTCTCAACACTCACTCAACACTCACTCAACAATCACTCAACACTCTCAACACTCACTCAACACTCACTCAACACACACTCAACACTCTCTCAACACTCTCTCAACACTCACTCAACACTCACTCAACACACACTCAACACACACTCAACAATCACTCAACACTCACTCAACACACACTCAACACTCTCTCAACACTCACTCAACACTCACTCAACACTCTCTCAACTCTCACTCAACACTCACTCAACACTCACTCAACAATCACTCAACACTCACTCAACACTCACTCAACACTCGCTCAACACTCTCTCAACACTCTCTCAACACTCACTCAACACTCACTCAACACTCACTCAACACTCTCTCAACCCTCACTCAACACACACTCAACACTTTCTCAACACTCACTCAACACTCACTCAACACACACTCAACACTCACTCAACACTCACTCAACAATCACTCAACACTCTCAACACTCACTCAACACTCACTCAACACACACTCAACACTCTCTCAACACTCTCTCAACACTCACTCAACACTCACTCAACACACACTCAACACTCACTCAACAATCACTCAACACTCACTCAACACACACTCAACACTCTCTCAACACTCACTCAACACTCACTCAACACTCACTCAACACTCTCTCAACTCTCACTCAACACTCACTCAACACTCACTCAACAATCACTCAACACTCACTCAACACTCACTCAACACTCGCTCAACACTCTCTCAACACTCTCTCAACACTCACTCAACACTCACTCAACACTCACTCAACACACACTCAACACACATTCAACACTCTCTCAACACTCACTCAACACACACTCAACACTTTCTCAACACTCACTCAACACTCACTCAACACACACTCAACACACACTCAACATTCTCTCAACACTCACTCAACACTCACTCAACACACACTCAACACTCACTCAACACTCACTTAACACACACTCAACACACACTCAACACAAACTCAACACTCAACACACACTCAACACACACTCAACACACACTCAACACACACTCAACACTCACTCAACACTCACTCAACACACACTCAACACTCACTCAACACACACTAGACACACACTCAACACTCACTCAACACACACTCAACACTTTCTCAACACTCACTCAACACACACTCAACACACATTCAACACTCTCTCAACACACACTCAACACTCTCTCAACACTCACTCAACACACACTCAACATTCTCTTAACACTCACTCAACACACACTCAACACTCTCTCAACACTCTCTTAACACACACTCAACACTCTCTCAACACTCACTCAACACTCACTCAACACTCACTCAACACACACTCAACACTCACTCAACACTCACTCAACACTCACTCAACACACACTCAACACAAACTCAACACTCACTCAACACACACTCAACACACACTCAACACTCACTCAACACACACTCAACACACACTCAACACTCACTCAACACTCACTCAACACACACTCAGCACTCACTCAACACACACTCAACACACATTCAACACTCACTCAACACACACTCAACACTCACTCAACACTCACTCAACACACACTCAACACACATTCAACACTCTCTCAACACTCACTCAACACACACTCAACACTCTCTCAACACTCACTCAACACACACTCAACATTCTCTCAACACTCACTCAACACTCACTCAACACTCACTCAACACACACTCAACACTCTCTCAACACTCACTCAACACACACTCAACACTCTCTCAACACTCACTCAACACTCTCTTAACACACACTCAACACTCTCTCAACACTCACTCAACAATCACTCAACACTCTCAACACTCACTCAACACTCACTCAACACACTCAACACTCTCTCAACACTCACTCAACACACACTCAACACTCACTCAACACTCACTCAACACTCACTCAACAATCACTCAACACTCTCAACACTCACTCAACACTCACTCAACACACACTCAACACTCACTCAACACTCACTCAACACACACTCAACACTCTTTCAACACTCACTCAAAACTCTCTTAACACACACTCAACACTCTCTCAACACTCACTCAACACTCACTCAACAATCACTCAACACTCTCAACACTCACTCAACACTCACTCAACACACACTCAACACTCTCTCAACACTCTCTCAACACTCACTCAACACTCACTCAACACACACTCAACACTCACTCAACAATCACTCAACACTCACTCAACACACACTCAACACTCTCTCAACACTCACTCAACACTCACTCAACACTCACTCAACACTCTCTCAACTCTCACTCAACACTCACTCAACACTCACTCAACAATCACTCAACACTCACTCAACACTCACTCAACACTCGCTCAACACTCTCTCAACACTCTCTCAACACTCACTCAACACTC
Organism: Eucyclogobius newberryi; assembly: GCF_026437365.1. Classification (NCBI taxonomy): domain Eukaryota; kingdom Metazoa; phylum Chordata; class Actinopteri; order Gobiiformes; family Gobiidae; genus Eucyclogobius; species Eucyclogobius newberryi. The sequence goes on from NW_027315812.1 coordinate 2,615,793, forward strand.
ACTCAACACTCACTCAACACACACTCAACACACATTCAACACTCTCTCAACCCTCACTCAACACACACTCAACACTTTCTCAACACTCACTCAACACTCACTCAACACACACTCAACATTCTCTCAACACTCACTCAACACTCACTCAACACACACTCAACACTCACTCAACACTCACTTAACACACACTCAACACACACTCAACACAAACTCAACACTCAACACACACTCAACACACACTCAACACACACTCAACACACACTCAACACTCACTCAACACTCACTCAACACTCACTCAACACACACTCAACACTCACTCAACACACACTAGACACACACTCAACACTCACTCAACACACACTCAACACTTTCTCAACACTCACTCAACACACACTCAACACACATTCAACACTCTCTCAACACACACTCAACACTCTCTCAACACTCACTCAACACACACTCAACATTCTCTCAACACTCACTCAACACACACTCAACACTCTCTCAACACTCTCTTAACACACACTCAACACTCTCTCAACACTCACTCAACACTCACTCAACACTCACTCAACACTCACTCAACACTCACTCAACACACACTCAACACAAACTCAACACTCACTCAACACACACTCAACACACACTCAACACTCACTCAACACACACTCAACACACACTCAACACTCACTCAACACTCACTCAACACACACTCAGCACTCACTCAACACACACTCAACACACATTCAACACTCACTCAACACACACTCAACACTCACTCAACACTCACTCAACACACACTCAACACACATTCAACACTCTCTCAACACTCACTCAACACACACTCAACATTCTCTCAACACTCACTCAACACTCACTCAACACTCACTCAACACACACTCAACACTCTCTCAACACTCACTCAACACACACTCAACACTCTCTCAACACTCACTCAACACTCTCTTAACACACACTCAACACTCTCTCAACACTCACTCAACAATCACTCAACACTCTCAACACTCACTCAACACACTCAACACTCTCTCAACACTCACTCAACACTCACTCAACACTCACTCAACACTCACTCAACACTCACTCAACAATCACTCAACACTCTCAACACTCTCAAGACTCACTCAACACACACTCAACACACACTCAACACACATTCAACACTCACTCAACACACACTCAACACACACTCAACACTCTCTCAACACTCACTCAACACTCACTCAACACACACTCAACACACATTCAACACTCTCTCAACACTCACTCAACACACACTCAACACTCTCTCAACACTCACTCAACACTCACTCAACACTCACTCAACACACTCAACACTCTCTCAACACTCACTCAACACACACTCAACACTCTCAACACTCACTCAACACTCACTCAACACACATTCAACACTCACTCAACACTCACTCAACACACACTCAACACTCTTTCAACACTCACTCAAAACTCTCTTAACACACACTCAACACTCTCTCAACACTCACTCAACACACACTCAACATTCTCTCAACACACACTCAACACACACTCAACACACACTCAACACTCACTCAACACTCACTCAACACTCACTCAACACACACTCAGCACTCACTCAACACACACTCAACACACATTCAACACTCACTCAACACACACTCAACACTCACTCAACACTCTCTCAACACTCACTCAACACTCTCTTAACACACACTCAACATTCTCTCAACACTCACTCAACACTCACTCAACACACACTCAACACTCTCTCAACACTCACTCAACACTCTCTTAACACACACTCAACACTCTCTCAACACTCACTCAACAATCACTCAACACTCTCAACACTCACTCAACACACTCAACACTCTCTCAACACTCACTCAACACAGACTCAACACTCACTCAACACTCACTCAACACACACTCAACACACACTCAACACACACTCAACACACATTCAACACTCACTCAACACACACTCAACACACACTCAACACACATTCAACACACACTCAACACTCTCTCAACACTCACTCAACACTCACTCAACACACATTCAACACTCTCTCAACACTCACTCAACACACACTCAACACTCTCAACACTCACTCAACACTCACTCAACACACACTCAACACTCACTCAACACTCACTCAACACACACTCAACACTCTTTCAACACTCACTCAAAACTCTCTTAACACACACTCAACACTCTCTCAACACTCACTCAACACTCACTCAACACACACTCAACACAAACTCAACACTCACTCAACACACACTCAACACACACTCAACACTCACTCAACACACACTCAACACACACTCAACACTCACTCAACACTCACTCAACACACACTCAGCACTCACTCAACACACACTCAACACACATTCAACACTCACTCAACACACACTCAACACTCACTCAACACTCACTCAACACACACTCAACACACATTCAACACTCTCTCAACACTCACTCAACACACACTCAACACTCTCTCAACACTCACTCAACACACACTCAACATCCCCACACCACTCAACACTCACTCAACACTCACTCAACACACACTCAACACTCTCTCAACACTCACTCAACACACACTCAACACTCTCTCAATCAACACTTGACACCACACAAACCAACACTCACCACCAACACACCCACACACTCACACACTCACAACACTCACTCAACACACTCAACACTCTCTCAACACTCACTCAACACAGACTCAACACTCACTCAACACTCACTCAACACTCACTCAACAATCACTCAACACTCTCAACACTCACTCAACACACACTCAACACACACTCAACACACATTCAACACTCACTCAACACACACTCAACACTCTCTCAACACTCTCTTAACACACACTCAACACTCTCTCAACACTCACTCAACACTCACTCAACACTCACTCAACACACACTCAACACTCACTCAACACTCACTCAACACTCACTCAACACACACTCAACACAAACTCAACACTCACTCAACACACACTCAACACACACTCAACACTCACTCAACACACACTCAACACACACTCAACAATCACTCAACACTCACTCAACACACACTCAGCACTCACTCAACACACACTCAACACACATTCAACACTCACTCAACACACACTCAACACTCACTCAACACTCACTCAACACACACTCAACACACATTCAACACTCTCTCAACACTCACTCAACACACACTCAACACTCTCTCAACACTCACTCAACACACACTCAACATTCTCTCAACACTCACTCAACACTCACTCAACACTCACTCAACACACACTCAACACTCTCTCAACACTCACTCAACACACACACAACACTCTCTCAACACTCACTCAACACTCTCTTAACACACACTCAACACTCTCTCAACACTCACTCAACAATCACTCAACACTCTCAACACTCACTCAACACTCACTCAACAATCACTCAACACTCTCAACACTCACTCAACACTCACTCAACACACACTCAACACTCACTCAACACTCACTCAACACACACTCAACACTCTTTCAACACTCACTCAAAACTCTCTTAACACACACTCAACACTCTCTCAACACTCACTCAACACTCACTCAACAATCACTCAACACTCTCAACACTCACTCAACACTCACTCAACACACACTCAACACTCTCTCAACACTCACTCAACACTCACTCAACACACACTCAACACTCACTCAACAATCACTCAACACTCACTCAACACACACTCAACACTCTCTCAACACTCACTCAACACTCACTCAACACTCACTCAACACTCTCTCAACTCTCACTCAACACTCACTCAACACTCACTCAACAATCACTCAACACTCACTCAACACTCACTCAACACTCGCTCAACACTCTCTCAACACTCTCTCAACACTCACTCAACACTCACTCAACACTCACTCAACACACACTCAACACTCACTCAACACACACTCAACACACACTCAACACTCACTCAACACTCACTCAACACTCACTCAACACACACTCAGCACTCACTCAACACACACTCAACACACATTCAACACTCACTCAACACACACTCAACACTCACTCAACACTCTCTCAACACTCACTCAACACTCACTCAACACACACTCAACACTCACTCAACAATCACTCAACACTCACTCAACACACACTCAACACTCTCTCAACACTCACTCAACACTCACTCAACACTCACTCAACACTCTCTCAACTCTCACTCAACACTCACTCAACACTCACTCAACAATCACTCAACACTCACTCAACACTCACTCAACACTCGCTCAACACTCTCTCAACACTCTCTCAACACTCACTCAACACTCACTCAACACTCACTCAACACACACTCAACACACATTCAACACTCTCTCAACCCTCACTCAACACACACTCAACACTTTCTCAACACTCACTCAACACTCACTCAACACACACTCAACATTCTCTCAACACTCACTCAACACTCACTCAACACACACTCAACACTCACTCAACACTCACTTAACACACACTCAACACACACTCAACACAAACTCAACACTCAACACACACTCAACACACACTCAACACACACTCAACACACACTCAACACTCACTCAACACTCACTCAACACTCACTCAACACACACTCAACACTCACTCAACACACACTAGACACACACTCAACACTCACTCAACACACACTCAACACTTTCTCAACACTCACTCAACACACACTCAACACACATTCAACACTCTCTCAACACACACTCAACACTCTCTCAACACTCACTCAACACACACTCAACATTCTCTCAACACTCACTCAACACACACTCAACACTCTCTCAACACTCTCTTAACACACACTCAACACTCTCTCAACACTCACTCAACACTCACTCAACACTCACTCAACACTCACTCAACACTCACTCAACACACACTCAACACAAACTCAACACTCACTCAACACACACTCAACACACACTCAACACTCACTCAACACACACTCAACACACACTCAACACTCACTCAACACTCACTCAACACACACTCAGCACTCACTCAACACACACTCAACACACATTCAACACTCACTCAACACACACTCAACACTCACTCAACACTCACTCAACACACACTCAACACACATTCAACACTCTCTCAACACTCACTCAACACACACTCAACATTCTCTCAACACTCACTCAACACTCACTCAACACTCACTCAACACACACTCAACACTCTCTCAACACTCACTCAACACACACTCAACACTCTCTCAACACTCACTCAACACTCTCTTAACACACACTCAACACTCTCTCAACACTCACTCAACAATCACTCAACACTCTCAACACTCACTCAACACACTCAACACTCTCTCAACACTCACTCAACACTCACTCAACACTCACTCAACACTCACTCAACACTCACTCAACAATCACTCAACACTCTCAACACTCTCAAGACTCACTCAACACACACTCAACACACACTCAACACACATTCAACACTCACTCAACACACACTCAACACACACTCAACACTCTCTCAACACTCACTCAACACTCACTCAACACACACTCAACACACATTCAACACTCTCTCAACACTCACTCAACACACACTCAACACTCTCTCAACACTCACTCAACACTCACTCAACACTCACTCAACACACTCAACACTCTCTCAACACTCACTCAACACACACTCAACACTCTCAACACTCACTCAACACTCACTCAACACACATTCAACACTCACTCAACACTCACTCAACACACACTCAACACTCTTTCAACACTCACTCAAAACTCTCTTAACACACACTCAACACTCTCTCAACACTCACTCAACACACACTCAACATTCTCTCAACACACACTCAACACACACTCAACACACACTCAACACTCACTCAACACTCACTCAACACTCACTCAACACACACTCAGCACTCACTCAACACACACTCAACACACATTCAACACTCACTCAACACACACTCAACACTCACTCAACACTCTCTCAACACTCACTCAACACTCTCTTAACACACACTCAACATTCTCTCAACACTCACTCAACACTCACTCAACACACACTCAACACTCTCTCAACACTCACTCAACACTCTCTTAACACACACTCAACACTCTCTCAACACTCACTCAACAATCACTCAACACTCTCAACACTCACTCAACACACTCAACACTCTCTCAACACTCACTCAACACAGACTCAACACTCACTCAACACTCACTCAACACACACTCAACACACACTCAACACACACTCAACACACATTCAACACTCACTCAACACACACTCAACACACACTCAACACACATTCAACACACACTCAACACTCTCTCAACACTCACTCAACACTCACTCAACACACATTCAACACTCTCTCAACACTCACTCAACACACACTCAACACTCTCAACACTCACTCAACACTCACTCAACACACACTCAACACTCACTCAACACTCACTCAACACACACTCAACACTCTTTCAACACTCACTCAAAACTCTCTTAACACACACTCAACACTCTCTCAACACTCACTCAACACTCACTCAACACACACTCAACACAAACTCAACACTCACTCAACACACACTCAACACACACTCAACACTCACTCAACACACACTCAACACACACTCAACACTCACTCAACACTCACTCAACACACACTCAGCACTCACTCAACACACACTCAACACACATTCAACACTCACTCAACACACACTCAACACTCACTCAACACTCACTCAACACACACTCAACACACATTCAACACTCTCTCAACACTCACTCAACACACACTCAACACTCTCTCAACACTCACTCAACACACACTCAACATTCTCTCAACACTCACTCAACACTCACTCAACACTCACTCAACACACACTCAACACTCTCTCAACACTCACTCAACACACACTCAACACTCTCTCAACACTCACTCAACAATCACTCAACACTTCAACACTCTCAACACTCACTCAACACACTCAACACTCTCTCAACACTCACTCAACACAGACTCAACACTCTCTCAACACTCACTCAACACTCACTCAACACTCACTCAACACTCTCTCAACTCTCACTCAACACTCACTCAACACTCACTCAACAATAACTCAACACTCACTCAACACTCACTCAACACTCGCTCAACACTCTCTCAACACTCTCTCAACACTCACTCAACACTCACTCAACACTCACTCAACACACACTCAACACACATTCAACACTCTCTCAACACTCACTCAACACACACTCAACACTTTCTCAACACTCACTCAACACTCACTCAACACACACTCAACTTTCTCTCAACACTCACTCAACACTCACTCAACACACACTCAACACTCTCTCAACACTCACTCAACACTCACTCAACACACACTCAACACTCACTCAACAATCACTCAACACTCACTCAACACACACTCAACACTCTCTCAACACTCACTCAACACTCACTCAACACTCACTCAACACTCTCTCAACTCTCACTCAACACTCACTCAACACTCACTCAACAATCACTCAACACTCACTCAACACTCACTCAACACTCGCTCAACACTCTCTCAACACTCTCTCAACACTCACTCAACACTCACTCAACACTCACTCAACACACACTCAACACTCACTCAACACACACTCAACACACACTCAACACTCACTCAACACTCACTCAACACTCACTCAACACACACTCAGCACTCACTCAACACACACTCAACACACATTCAACACTCACTCAACACACACTCAACACTCACTCAACACTCTCTCAACACTCACTCAACACTCTCTTAACACACACTCAACATTCTCTCAACACTCACTCAACACTCACTCAACACACACTCAACACTCTCTCAACACTCACTCAACACTCTCTTAACACACACTCAACACTCTCTCAACACTCACTCAACAATCACTCAACACTCTCAACACTCACTCAACACACTCAACACTCTCTCAACACTCACTCAACACAGACTCAACACTCACTCAACACTCACTCAACACTCACTCAACAATCACTCAACACTCTCAACACTCACTCAACACACACTCAACACACACTCAACACACACTCAACACACATTCAACACTCACTCAACACACACTCAACACACACTCAACACACATTCAACACACACTCAACACTCTCTCAACACTCACTCAACACTCACTCAACACACACTCAACACTCTCAACACTCACTCAACACTCACTCAACACTCACTCAACACTCACTCAACACACACTCAACACTCTTTCAACACTCACTCAAAACTCTCTTAACACACACTCAACACTCTCTCAACACTCACTCAACACTCACTCAACAATCACTCAACACTCTCAACACTCACTCAACACTCACTCAACACACACTCAACACTCTCTCAACACTCTCTCAACACTCACTCAACACTCACTCAACACACACTCAACACTCACTCAACAATCACTCAACACTCACTCAACACACACTCAACACTCTCTCAACACTCACTCAACACTCACTCAACACTCACTCAACACTCTCTCAACTCTCACTCAACACTCACTCAACACTCACTCAACAATCACTCAACACTCACTCAACACTCACTCAACACTCGCTCAACACTCTCTCAACACTCTCTCAACACTCACTCAACACTCACTCAACACTCACTCAACACACACTCAACACACATTCAACACTCTCTCAACACTCACTCAACACACACTCAACACTTTCTCAACACTCACTCAACACTCACTCAACACACACTCAACATTCTCTCAACACTCACTCAACACTCACTCAACACACACTCAACACTCACTCAACACTCACTTAACACACACTCAACACACACTCAACACAAACTCAACACTCAACACACACTCAACACACACTCAACACACACTCAACACACACTCAACACTCACTCAACACTCACTCAACACACACTCAACACTCACTCAACACACACTAGACACACACTCAACACTCACTCAACACACACTCAACACTTTCTCAACACTCACTCAACACTCGCTCAACACTCTCTCAACACTCTCTCAACACTCACTCAACACTCACTCAACACTCACTCAACACACACTCAACACACATTCAACACTCTCTCAACACTCACTCAACACACACTCAACACTTTCTCAACACTCACTCAACACTCACTCAACACACACTCAACATTCTCTCAACACTCACTCAACACTCACTCAACACACACTCAACACTCACTCAACACTCACTTAACACACACTCAACACACACTCAACACAAACTCAACACTCAACACACACTCAACACACACTCAACACACACTCAACACACACTCAACACTCACTCAACACTCACTCAACACACACTCAACACTCACTCAACACACACTAGACACACACTCAACACTCACTCAACACACACTCAACACTTTCTCAACACTCACTCAACACACACTCAACACACATTCAACACTCTCTCAACACACACTCAACACTCTCTCAACACTCACTCAACACACACTCAACATTCTCTCAACACTCACTCAACACACACTCAACACTCTCTCAACACTCTCTTAACACACACTCAACACTCTCTCAACACTCACTCAACACTCACTCAACACTCACTCAACACACACTCAACACTCACTCAACACTCACTCAACACTCACTCAACACACACTCAACACAAACTCAACACTCACTCAACACACACTCAACACACACTCAACACTCACTCAACACACACTCAACACACACTCAACACTCACTCAACACTCACTCAACACACACTCAGCACTCACTCAACACACACTCAACACATATTCAACACTCACTCAACACACACTCAACACTCACTCAACACTCACTCAACACACACTCAACACACATTCAACACTCTCTCAACACTCACTCAACACACACTCAACACTCTCTCAACACTCACTCAACACACACTCAACATTCTCTCAACACTCACTCAACACTCACTCAACACTCACTCAACACACACTCAACACTCTCTCAACACTCACTCAACACACACTCAACACTCTCTCAACACTCACTCAACACTCTCTTAACACACACTCAACACTCTCTCAACACTCACTCAACAATCACTCAACACTCTCAACACTCACTCAACACTCACTCAACACACTCAACACTCTCTCAACACTCACTCAACACACACTCAACACTCACTCAACACTCACTCAACACTCACTCAACAATCACTCAACACTCTCAACACTCACTCAACACTCACTCAACACACACTCAACACTCACTCAACACTCACTCAACACACACTCAACACTCTTTCAACACTCACTCAAAACTCTCTTAACACACACTCAACACTCTCTCAACACTCACTCAACACTCACTCAACAATCACTCAACACTCTCAACACTCACTCAACACTCACTCAACACACACTCAACACTCTCTCAACACTCTCTCAACACTCACTCAACACTCACTCAACACACACTCAACACTCACTCAACAATCACTCAACACTCACTCAACACACACTCAACACTCTCTCAACACTCACTCAACACTCACTCAACACTCACTCAACACTCTCTCAACTCTCACTCAACACTCACTCAACACTCACTCAACAATCACTCAACACTCACTCAACACTCACTCAACACTCGCTCAACACTCTCTCAACACTCTCTCAACACTCACTCAACACTCACTCAACACTCACTCAACACACACTCAACACACATTCAACACTCTCTCAACCCTCACTCAACACACACTCAACACTTTCTCAACACTCACTCAACACTCACTCAACACACACTCAACATTCTCTCAACACTCACTCAACACTCACTCAACACACACTCAACACTCACTCAACACTCACTTAACACACACTCAACACACACTCAACACAAACTCAACACTCAACACACACTCAACACACACTCAACACACACTCAACACACACTCAACACACACTCAACACTCACTCAACACTCACTCAACACTCACTCAACACACACTCAACACTCACTCAACACACACTAGACACACACTCAACACTCACTCAACACACACTCAACACTTTCTCAACACTCACTCAACACTCACTCAACACACACTCAACACACATTCAACACTCTCTCAACACACACTCAACACTCTCTCAACACTCACTCAACACACACTCAACATTCTCTCAACACTCACTCAACACACACTCAACACTCTCTCAACACTCTCTTAACACACACTCAACACTCTCTCAACACTCACTCAACACTCACTCAACACTCACTCAACACTCACTCAACACTCACTCAACACACACTCAACACAAACTCAACACTCACTCAACACACACTCAACACACACTCAACACTCACTCAACACACACTCAACACACACTCAACACTCACTCAACACTCACTCAACACACACTCAGCACTCACTCAACACACACTCAACACACATTCAACACTCACTCAACACACACTCAACACTCACTCAACACTCACTCAACACACACTCAACACACATTCAACACTCTCTCAACACTCACTCAACACACACTCAACATTCTCTCAACACTCACTCAACACTCACTCAACACTCACTCAACACACACTCAACACTCTCTCAACACTCACTCAACACACACTCAACACTCTCTCAACACTCACTCAACACTCTCTTAACACACACTCAACACTCTCTCAACACTCACTCAACAATCACTCAACACTCTCAACACTCACTCAACACTCACTCAACACACTCAACACTCTCTCAACACTCACTCAACACTCACTCAACACTCACTCAACACTCACTCAACAATCACTCAACACTCTCAACACTCTCAAGACTCACTCAACACACACTCAACACACACTCAACACACATTCAACACTCACTCAACACACACTCAACACACACTCAACACTCTCTCAACACTCACTCAACACTCACTCAACACACACTCAACACACATTCAACACTCTCTCAACACTCACTCAACACACACTCAACACTCTCTCAACACTCACTCAACACTCACTCAACACTCACTCAACACACTCAACACTCTCTCAACACTCACTCAACACACACTCAACACTCTCAACACTCACTCAACACTCACTCAACACACATTCAACACTCTCTCAACACTCTCTTAACACACACTCAACACTCTCTCAACACTCACTCAACACTCACTCAACACTCACTCAACACACACTCAACACTCACTCAACACTCACTCAACACTCACTCAACACAAACTCAACACTCACTCAACACACACTCAACACTCACTCAACACACACTCAACACACACTCAACACTCACTCAACACTCACTCAACACACACTCAGCACTCACTCAACACACACTCAACACACATTCAACACTCACTCAACACACACTCAACACTCACTCAACACTCACTCAACACACACTCAACACACATTCAACACTCTCTCAACACTCACTCAACACACACTCAACACTCTCTCAACACTCACTCAACACACACTCAACATTCTCTCAACACTCACTCAACACTCACTCAACACTCACTCAACACACACTCAACACTCTCTCAACACTCACTCAACACACACTCAACACTCTCTCAACACTCACTCAACACTCTCTTAACACACACTCAACACTCTCTCAACACTCACTCAACAATCACTCAACACTCTCAACACTCACTCAACACTCACTCAACACACTCAACACTCTCTCAACACTCACTCAACACACACTCAACACTCACTCAACACTCACTCAACACTCACTCAACAATCACTCAACACTCTCAACACTCACTCAACACTCACTCAACACACACTCAACACTCACTCAACACTCACTCAACACACACTCAACACTCTTTCAACACTCACTCAAAACTCTCTTAACACACACTCAACACTCTCTCAACACTCACTCAACACTCACTCAACAATCACTCAACACTCTCAACACTCACTCAACACTCACTCAACACACACTCAACACTCTCTCAACACTCTCTCAACACTCACTCAACACTCACTCAACACACACTCAACACTCACTCAACAATCACTCAACACTCACTCAACACACACTCAACACTCTCTCAACACTCACTCAACACTCACTCAACACTCTCTCAACTCTCACTCAACACTCACTCAACACTCACTCAACAATCACTCAACACTCACTCAACACTCACTCAACACTCGCTCAACACTCTCTCAACACTCTCTCAACACTCACTCAACACTCACTCAACACTCTCTCAACCCTCACTCAACACACACTCAACACTTTCTCAACACTCACTCAACACTCACTCAACACACACTCAACATTCTCTCAACACTCACTCAACACTCACTCAACACACACTCAACACTCACTCAACACTCACTTAACACACACTCAACACACACTCAACACAAACTCAACACTCAACACACACTCAACACACACTCAACACACACTCAACACACACTCAACACTCACTCAACACTCACTCAACACTCACTCAACACACACTCAACACTCACTCAACACACACTAGACACACACTCAACACTCACTCAACACACACTCAACACTTTCTCAACACTCACTCAACACTCACTCAACACACACTCAACACACATTCAACACTCTCTCAACACACACTCAACACTCTCTCAACACTCACTCAACACACACTCAACATTCTCTCAACACTCACTCAACACACACTCAACACTCTCTCAACACTCTCTTAACACACACTCAACACTCTCTCAACACTCACTCAACACACACTCAACACTCTCTCAACACTCTCTTAACACTCACTCAACACACACTCAACACTCTCTCAACACTCTCTTAACACACACTCAACACTCTCTCAACACTCACTCAACACTCACTCAACACACACTCAACACACATTCAACACTCACTCAACACACACTCAACACTCACTCAACACTCACTCAACACACACTCAACACACATTCAACACTCTCTCAACACTCACTCAACACACACTCAACATTCTCTCAACACTCACTCAACACTCACTCAACACTCACTCAACACACACTCAACACTCTCTCAACACTCACTCAACACACACTCAACACTCTCTCAACACTCACTCAACACTCTCTTAACACACACTCAACACTCTCTCAACACTCACTCAACAATCACTCAACACTCTCAACACTCACTCAACACTCACTCAACACACTCAACACTCTCTCAACACTCACTCAACACACACTCAACACTCACTCAACACTCACTCAACACTCACTCAACAATCACTCAACACTCAACACTCTCAAGACTCACTCAACACACACTCAACACACACTCAACACACATTCAACACTCACTCAACACACACTCAACACACACTCAACACTCTCTCAACACTCACTCAACACTCACTCAACACACACTCAACACACATTCAACACTCTCTCAACACTCACTCAACACACACTCAACACTCTCTCAACACTCACTCAACACTCACTCAACACTCACTCAACACACTCAACACTCTCTCAACACTCACTCAACACACACTCAACACTCTCAACACTCACTCAACACTCACTCAACACACATTCAACACTCACTCAACACTCACTCAACACACACTCAACACTCTTTCAACACTCACTCAAAACTCTCTTAACACACACTCAACACTCTCTCAACACTCACTCAACACACACTCAACATTCTCTCAACACACACTCAACACTCTCTCAACACTCTCTTAACACACACTCAACACTCTCTCAACACTCACTCAACACTCACTCAACACTCACTCAACACACACTCAACACTCTCTCAACACTCTCTTAACACACACTCAACACTCTCTCAACACTCACTCAACACTCACTCAACACTCACTCAACACACACTCAACACTCTCTCAACACTCACTCAACACTCACTCAACACTCACTCAACACACACTCAACACAAACTCAACACTCACTCAACACACACTCAACACACACTCAACACTCACTCAACACACACTCAACACACACTCAACACTCACTCAACACTCACTCAACACACACTCAGCACTCACTCAACACACACTCAACACACATTCAACACTCACTCAACACACACTCAACACTCACTCAACACTCACTCAACACACACTCAACACACATTCAACACTCTCTCAACACTCACTCAACACACACTCAACACTCTCTCAACACTCACTCAACACTCACTCAACACTCACTCAACACTCACTCAACACACACTCAACACTCTCTCAACACTCACTCAACACTCACTCAACACTCACTCAACACACACTCAACACAAACTCAACACTCACTCAACACACACTCAACACACACTCAACACTCACTCAACACACACTCAACACACACTCAACACTCACTCAACACTCACTCAACACACACTCAGCACTCACTCAACACACACTCAACACACATTCAACACTCACTCAACACACACTCAACACTCACTCAACACTCACTCAACACACACTCAACACACATTCAACACTCTCTCAACACTCACTCAACACACACTCAACACTCTCTCAACACTCACTCAACACACACTCAACATTCTCTCAACACTCACTCAACACTCACTCAACACTCTCTCAACACTCACTCAACACACACTCAACACTCTCTCAACACTCACTCAACACTCTCTTAACACACACTCAACACTCTCTCAACACTCACTCAACAATCACTCAACACTCTCAACACTCACTCAACACACTCAACACTCTCTCAACACTCACTCAACACACACTCAACACTCACTCAACACTCACTCAACACTCACTCAACAATCACTCAACACTCTCAACACTCTCAACACTCACTCAACACACACTCAACACACACTCAACACACATTCAACACTCACTCAACACACACTCAACACACACTCAACACTCTCTCAACACTCACTCAACACTCACTCAACACACACTCAACACTCACTCAACACACACTCAACACACATTCAACACTCTCTCAACACTCACTCAACACACACTCAACACACATTCAACACTCACTCAACACACACTCAACACTCTCTCAACACTCACTCAACACTCACTCAACACACACTCAACACACATTCAACACTCACTCAACAATCACTCAACACTCACTCAACACACTCAACACTCTCTCAACACTCACTCAACACACACTCAACACTCTCAACACTCACTCAACACTCACTCAACACACATTCAACACTCACTCAACACTCACTCAACACACACTCAACACTCTTTCAACACTCACTCAAAACTCTCTTAACACACACTCAACACTCTCTCAACACTCACTCAACACTCACTCAACAATCACTCAACACTCTCAACACTCACTCAACACTCACTCAACACACACTCAACACTCTCTCAACACTCACTCAACACACACTCAACACACACTCAACACTCACTCAACACTCACTCAACACTCACTCAACACTCACTCAACACTCTCAATACTCACTCAACACTCACTCAACACACACTCAACACTCTCTCAACACTCACTCAACACACACTCAACACTCACTCAACACTCACTCAACACACACTCAACACTCACTCAACAATCACTCAACACTCTCAACACTCACTCAACACTCACTCAACACACACTCAACACTCACTCAACACTCACTCAACAATCACTCAACACTCACTCAACACACACTCAACACTCTCTCAACACTCACTCAACACTCACTCAACAATTACTCAACACACTCAACACTCTCTCAACACTCACTCAACACACACTCAACACTCACTCAACACTCACTCAACACTCTCTCAACACTCACTCAACACTCACTCAACACTCACTCAACAATCACTCAACACTCTCAACACTCACTCAACACACACTCAACACACACTCAACACACACTCAACACTCACTCAACACACACTCAACACTCTCTCAACACTCTCTCAACACTCACTCAACACTCACTCAACACTCACTCAACACTCACTCAACACTCACTCAACACTCTCTCAACACTCTCTTAACACACACTCAACACTCTCTCAACACTCACTCAACACTCACTCAACACTCACTCAACACACACTCAACACTCTCTCAACACTCACTCAACACTCACTCAACACTCACTCAACACACACTCAACACAAACTCAACACTCACTCAACACACACTCAACCCACACTCAACACTCACTCAACACACACTCAACACACACTCAACACTCACTCAACAATCACTCAACACTCTCAACACTCACTCAACACTCACTCAACACACACTCAACACTCACTCAACACTCACTCAACACTCACTCAACACACACTCAACACACACTCAACACTCTCAACACTCACTCAACATACTCAACACTCTCTCAACACTCACTCAACACTCACTCAACAATCACTCAACACACTCAACACTCTCTCAACACTCACTCAACACACACTCAACACTCACTCAACACTCACTCAACACTCTCTCAACACTCACTCAACACTCACTCAACAATCACTCAACACTCACTCAACACACACTCAACACACACTCAACACACACTCTACACTCACTCAACACACACTCAACACACACTCAACACTCTCTCAACACTCTCTCAACACTCACTCAACACTCACTCAACACTCACTCAACACTCACTCAACACTCACTCAACACACACTCAACACTCACTCAACACACACTCAACACACACTCAACACTCACTCAACACACACTCAACACTTTCTCAACACTCACTCAACACTCACTCAACACACACTCAACACACATTCAACACTCTCTCAACACACACTCAACACTCTCTCAACACTCACTCAACACACACTCAACATTCTCTCAACACTCACTCAACACACACTCAACACTCTCTCAACACTCTCTTAACACACACTCAACACTCACTCAACACTCACTCAACACTCACTCAACACTCTCTCAACTCTCACTCAACACTCACTCAACACTCACTCAACAATCACTCAACACTCACTCAACACTCACTCAACACTCGCTCAACACTCTCTCAACACTCTCTCAACACTCGCTCAACACATGCTCAACACTCGCTCAACACTCTCTCAACACTCTCTCAACACTCGCTCAACACATGCTCAACACTCGCTCAACACTCGCTCAACACTCTCTCAACACTCTCTCAACACTCGCTCAACACATGCTCAACAATCACTCAACACACTCAACACTCTCTCAACACTCACTCAACACACACTCAACACTCACTCAACACTCACTCAACACTCTCTCAACACTCACTCAACACTCACTCAACAATCACTCAACACTCACTCAACACACACTCAACACACACTCAACACACACTCTACACTCACTCAACACACACTCAACACACACTCAACACTCTCTCAACACTCTCTCAACACTCACTCAACACTCACTCAACACTCACTCAACACTCACTCAACACACACTCAACACTCACTCAACACACACTCAACACACACTCAACACTCACTCAACACACACTCAACACTTTCTCAACACTCACTCAACACTCACTCAACACACACTCAACACACATTCAACACTCTCTCAACACACACTCAACACTCTCTCAACACTCACTCAACACACACTCAACATTCTCTCAACACTCACTCAACACACACTCAACACTCTCTCAACACTCTCTTAACACACACTCAACACTCACTCAACACTCACTCAACACTCACTCAACACTCTCTCAACTCTCACTCAACACTCACTCAACACTCACTCAACAATCACTCAACACTCACTCAACACTCACTCAACACTCGCTCAACACTCTCTCAACACTCTCTCAACACTCGCTCAACACATGCTCAACACTCGCTCAACACTCGCTCAACACTCTCTCAACACTCTCTCAACACTCGCTCAACACATGCTCAACACTCGCTCAACACTCGCTCAACACTCTCTCAACACTCTCTCAACACATGCTCAACACTCGCTCAACACTCGCTCAACACTCTCTCAACACTCTCTCAACACTCGCTCAACACATGCTCAACACTCGCTCAACACTCACTCAACACTCTCTCAACACTCGCTCAACACTCGCTCAACACTCTCTCAACACTCAACACTCGCTCAACACATGCTCAACACTCGCTCAACACTCTCTCAACACTCTCTCAACACTCGCTCAACACATGCTCAACACATGCTCAACACTCGCTCAACACTCACTCAACACTCACTCAACACACACAGTGTAATCCCTCGTACGTCCAGCAGGGGTCCACAGTAGTTCTGGATGGAAGTGGAAACATCTTGTTCCTTTTCAGATGGAGCTGGCGTCAGGAGAAGACGTTCCTGCGAAGCCTCCTGTTCTCAGGACCACGGAGAGAGTCGTGTCAGAGCACAAGGACATCATCAAGTCAGTCCTGGTTTAGTCCTGGTTTAGTCCTGGTTTAGTCCTGGTTTAGTCCTGGTTTAGTCCTGGTTTAGTCCTGGGGTAGACATGGTTTAGTCCTGGTTTAGTCCTGGTTTAGTCCTGGTTAAGACCTGGTTTAGTCCTTGTTTAGTCCTGGTTTAGTCCTGGTTTAGTCCTGGTTTAGACCTGGTTTAGTCCTGGTTTAGTCCTGGTTTAGTCCTGGTTTAGTTCTGGTTTAGTCCTGGTTTAGACCTGGTTTAGTTCTGGTTTAGTCCTGGTTTAGTCCTGGTTTAGACCTGGTTTAGTCCTGGTTTAGTCCTGGTTTAGTCCTGGTTTAGTTCTGGTTTAGTCCTGGTTTAGACCTGGTTTAGTTCTGGTTTAGTCCTGGTTTAGTCCTGGTTTAGTCCTGCTTTAGTTCTGGTTTAGTCCTGGTTTAGTTCTGGTTTAGTCCTGGTTTAGACCTGGTTTAGTTCTGGTTTAGTCCTGGTTTAGTCCTACTTTAGTTCTGGTTTAGTCCTGGTTTAGTCCTGGTTTAGTTCTGGTTTAGTCCTGGTTTAGACCTGGTTTAGTTCTGGTTTAGTCCTGGTTTAGACCTGGTTTAGTCCTGGTTTAGTTCTGATTTAGTCCTGGTTTGGACCTGGTTTAGTTCTGGTTTAGTCCTGGTTTAGACCTGGTTTAGTCCTGGTTTAGACCTGGTTTAGTTCTGGTTTAGTCCTGGTTTAGACCTGGTTTACACTCATTATGGACTGTTGTGGTGAAGTGCACTGCCCCCTTGTGTCTCAGGCTGGTGCTGCAGCTCGGTGCCTCGGTCTCGTCGCTCAGATCGTCCACAGCTGAGACTTTAAACGGGCTCACACACTTCTCCTGCCTCTGGCTCCAGGTCTGTCCCATGAGACGAGGACCGGACCACAGATGAGGACCGGACCACAGACGAGGACCGGACCACAGACGAGACGAGGACCGGACCACAGACGAGGACCGGACCACAGACGAGACGAGGACCGGACCACAGACGAGGACCGGACCACAGACGATGACCGGACCACAGACGAGGACCGGACCACAGACGAGGACCGGACCACAGACGAGGACCGGACCACAGACGAGGGCCACAGACGAGGACCGGACCACAGACGATGACCGGACCACAGACGAGGACCGGACCACAGACGAGGACCGGACCACAGACGAGGACCGGACCACAGACGAGGACCACAGACGAGACGAGGACCGGACCACAGACCGGACCACAAACCAGACCACAGACCGGACCACAGACGAGGACTGGACCACAGACGAGGACCGGACCGCAGGCCGGACCACAGACCGGACCACAGACCGGACCACAATATTTATATTAATTAAACACTTTGTGTTCAGGATCCAGAGGAGCAGGTCCAGATTTTCCTTCAGACCAGTCCATCTCTGTCTGAGTTCAGCTCTCAAATCCAACACTACTCAGTGAGTCCTGGTTTAGTCCTGGTTTAGATCTGGTTTAGTCCTGGTTTAGACCTGGTTTAGTCCTGGTTTAGATCTGGTTTAGTCCTGGTTTAGACCTGGTTTAGTCCTGGTTTAGATCTGGTTTAGTCCTGGTTTAGATCTGGTTTAGTCCTGGTTTAGACCTGGTTTTGTCCTGGTTTAGATCTGGTTTAGTCCTGGTTTAGACCTGGTTTAGTCCTGGTTTAGATCTGGTTTAGTCCTGGTTTAGACCTGGTTTTGTCCTGGTTTAGATCTGGTTTAGTCCTGGTTTAGACCTGGTTTAGTCCTGGTTTAGATCTGGTTTAGTCCTGGTTTAGACCTGGTTTAGATCTGGTTTAGTCCTGGTTTAGACCTGGTTTAGTCCTGGTTTAGTCCTGGTTTAGATCTGGTTTAGTCCTGGTTTAGACCTGGTTTAGTCCTGGTTTAGACCTGGTTTAGTCCTGGTTTAGATCTGGTTTAGTCCTGGTTTAGACCTGGTTTTGTCCTGGTTTAGATCTGGTTTAGTCCTGGTTTAGACCTGGTTTAGTCCTGGTTTAGATCTGGTTTAGTCCTGGTTTAGACCTGGTTTAGATCTGGTTTAGTCCTGGTTTAGACCTGGTTTAGTCCTGGTTTAGTCCTGGTTTAGATCTGGTTTAGTCCTGGTTTAGATCTGGTTTAGTCCTGGTTTAGATCTGGTTTAGTCCTGGTTTAGACCTGGTTTAGTCCTGGTTTAGATCTGGTTTAGTCCTGGTTTAGACCTGGTTTAGACCTGGTTTGTCTGATTTCCTCCCATGATGCTTTGCTGCAGACCCTGGAGTCCCAGATCGAGGACCTTCCTGGACTCTGGACCGTGGGCTGGTTGGTCCTGGACTCTGACCAGGTCAAGCGTTCCCTGAAGTCCGAGTGTTTCCAGTGGAAGAGAGCGTTGGGCGGAGCTTTGAACCGTCGAGCTTCTGCGCAGATGGACGAGGTCTTCTCATTCGCCGACACCAACATCAAACGACTGCAGCGGCCAATCACAGACCTCGAGGACGTCCGTGCTGCCATGGCAACGTTAAGAGAGGTGGGATCTGATGGGTATAGAACAGACCTCGGCCAACAAAGGGTTTAGAACAGACCTCTGCCAACAAAGGGTTTAGAACAGACCTTTGCCAACAAAGGGTTTAGAACAGACCTCTGCCAACAAAGGGTTTAGAACAGACCTCTTCCAACAAAGGGTTTAGAACAGACCTCTGCCAACAAAGGGTTTAGAACAGACCTCTTCCAACAAAGGGTTTAGAACAGACCTCTGCCAACAAAGGGTTTAGAACAGACCTTTGCCAACAAAGGGTTTAGAACAGACCTCTGCCAACAAAGGGTTTAGAACAGACCTCTTCCAACAAAGGGTTTAGAACAGACCTCTGCCAACAAAGGGTTTAGAACAGACCTCTTCCAACAAAGGGTTTAGAACAGACCTCTGCCAACAAAGGGTTTAGAACAGACCTCTTCCAACAAAGGGTTTAGAACAGACCTCTGCCAACAAAGGGTTTAGAACAGACCTCTTCCAACAAAGGGTTTAGAACAGACCTCTGCCAACAAAGGGTATAGAACAGACCTTTGCCAACAAAGGGTTTAGAACAGACCTCTTCCAACAAAGGGTTTAGAACAGACCTCTGCCAACAAAGGGTTTAGAACAGACCTCTGCCAACAAAGGGTTTAGAACAGACCTCTGCCAACAAAGGGTTTAGGACAGACCTCTGCCAACAAAGGGTTTAGAACAGACCTCTGCCAACAAAGGGTATAGAACAGACCTCTGCCAACAAAGGGTATAGAACAGACCTCTGCCAACAAAGGGTTTAGGACAGACCTCTTCCAACAAAGGGTTTAGGACAGACCTCTGCCAACAAAGGGTTTAGAACAGACCTCTGCCAACAAAGGGTTTAGAACAGACCTCTGCCAACAAAGGGTTTAGAACAGACCTCTGCCAACAAAGGGTTTAGGACAGACCTCTGCCAACAAAGGGTTTAGAACAGACCTTTGCCAACAAAGGGTTTAGGACAGACTTCTGCCAACAAAGGGTTTAGAACAGACCTCTGCCAACAAAGGGTATAGAACAGACCTCTGCCAACAAAGGGTATAGAACAGACCTCTGCCAACAACGGGTTTAGAACAGACCTCTTCCAACAAAGGGTTTAGAACAGACCTCTGCCAACAAAGGGTTTAGAACAGACCTTTGCCAACAAAGGGTTTAGAACAGACCTCTGCCAACAAAGGGTTTAGAACAGACCTCTTCCAACAAAGGGTTTAGAACAGACCTCTGCCAACAAAGGGTTTAGAACAGACCTTTGCCAACAAAGGGTTTAGAACAGACCTCTGCCAACAAAGGGTTTAGAACAGACCTCTTCCAACAAAGGGTTTAGAACAGACCTCTGCCAACAAAGGGTTTAGAACAGACCTCTGCCAACAAAGGGTTTAGAACAGACCTCTGCCAACAAAGGGTTTAGGACAGACCTCTGCCAACAAAGGGTTTAGAACAGACCTCTGCCAACAAAGGGTATAGAACAGACCTCTGCCAACAAAGGGTTTAGGACAGACCTCTGCCAACAAAGGGTTTAGAACAGACCTCTTCCAACAAAGGGTTTAGGACAGACCTCTGCCAACAAAGGATTTAGGACAGACCTCTGCCAACAAAGGGTTTAGGACAGACCTCTGCCAACAAAGGGTTTAGAACAGACCTCTGCCAACAAAGGGTTTAGAACAGACCTCTGCCAACAAAGGGTTTAGAACAGACCTCTGCCAACAAAGGGTTTAGGACAGACCTCTGCCAACAAAGGGTTTAGAACAGACCTTTGCCAACAAAGGGTTTAGGACAGACCTCTGCCAACAAAGGGTTTAGAACAGACCTCTGCCAACAAAGGGTATAGAACAGACCTCTGCCAACAAAGGGTATAGAACAGACCTCTGCCAACAACGGGTTTAGAACAGACCTCTTCCAACAAAGGGTTTAGAACAGACCTCTGCCAACAAAGGGTTTAGAACAGACCTCTGCCAAAAAAGGGTTTAGAACAGACCTCTGCCAACAAAGGGTTTAGAACAGACCTCTGCCAACAAAGGGTTTAGAACAGACCTCTGCCAACAAAGGGTTTAGAACAGACCTCTGCCAACAAAGGGTATAGAACAGACCTCTGCCAACAAAGGGTATAGAACAGACCTCTGCCAACAACGGGTTTAGAACAGACCTCTTCCAACAAAGGGTTTAGAACAGACCTCTGCCAACAAAGGGTTTAGAACAGACCTCTGCCAAAAAAGGGTTTAGAACAGACCTCTGCCAACAAAGGGTATAGAACAGACCTCTGCCAACAAAGGGTTTAGGACAGACCTCTGCCAACAAAGGGTTTAGGACAGACCTCTGCCAACAAAGGGTTTTTCAGAATAAAAGCTGTGGATTCGACTGTTGTAAATGTCAATAAAACCATAAAATGTTACAGGTTCGAGAGCAGGAGATCCACGTCGAGTCCTCCATCGCTCATGTAGAAGAGTCCTTCAGTCTCCTCCAGGACAACAACAACAACAACAACAACAACAACAATAGCCACGCAGAGAGAACAGACGCTCTGCTGTACCACTGGAACCAGCTCAGGACTCTGGTGAGACTGGACCAGGACCAGGACCAGGACCGGGACCGGGACCGGGACCGGGACTGGACCAGGACCAGGACCAGGACCAGGACCTGGACCTGGACCAGGACCTGGACTTGACCAGGACCAGGACCAGGACCAGGACCAGGACCTGGACCAGGACCTGGACCTGGACCAGGACTGGACCAGGACCAGGACCAGGACCAGGACCAGGACTGGACCTGGTTAAGGTCCAGTCTGGAAGACAGGAAGTACTTTGTTGAAATTAGTACCTGTGTCTCGAACCACATGCCCCTGACCTGTGGGGTGCCCCAAGGGTCAGTCCTGGGACCCCTTCTTTTCAACATGTACATGCTGCTGTTAGATCATGGACCAGCCTCCTGCTGGTGCCAGAGTCAGGACTAGGGTCTGACCTCTGACCCCGTGTGTGGTCTGACCTCTGACCCTGTGTGTGATCTGACCTCTGACCCTGTGTGTGATCTGACCTCTGATCCTGTGTGTGGTCTGACATCTGACCCTGTGTGTGGTCTGACCTCTGACCCCGTGTGTGATCTGACCTCTGACCCCGTGTGTGGTCTGACCTCTGACCCTATGTGTGATCCGACCTCTGACCCTGTGTGTGATCTGACCTCTGACCCTGTGTGTGATCTGACCTATGACCCTGTGTGTGATCTGACCTCTGACCCCGTGTGTGATCTGACCTCTGACCCTGTGTGTGATCTGACCTCTGACCCTGTGTGTGATCTGACCTCTGACCCTGTGTGTGGTCTGACCTCTGACCCTGTGTGTGATCTGACCTCTGACCCTGTGTGTGATCTGACCTCTGACCCTGTGTGTGGTCTGACCTCTGACCCTGTGTGTGATCTGACCCTGTGTGTGATCTGACCTCTGACCCTGTGTGTGATCTGACCTCTGACCCTGTGTGTGGTCTGACCTCTGACCCTGTGTGTGGTCTGACCTCTGACCCTGTGTGTGATCTGACCTCTGACCCTGTGTGTGGTCTGACCTCTGACCCTGTGTGTGGTCTGACCTCTGACCCCGTGTGTGATCTGACCTCTGACCCCGTGTGTGGTCTGACCTCTGACCCTATGTGTGATCTGACCTCTGACCCTGTGTGTGATCTGACCTATGACCCTGTGTGTGATCTGACCTATGACCCTGTGTGTGATCTGACCTCTGACCCCGTGTGTGATCTGACCTCTGACCCTGTGTGTGGTCTGACCTCTGACCCTGTGTGTGATCTGACCTCTGACCCTGTGTGTGGTCTGACCTCTGACCCTGTGTGTGGTCTGACCTCTGACCCTGTGTGTGGTCTGACCTCTGACCCTGTGTGTGATCTGACCTCTGACCCTGTGTGTGATCTGACCTCTGACCCTGTGTGTGGTCTGACCTCTGACCCTGTGTGTGATCTGACCTCTGACCCTGTGTGTGGTCTGACCTCTGACCCTGTGTGTGATCTGACCTCTGACCCTGTGTCTGGTCTGCAGGTGGTCCAGACCCAGGACTCTCTGATCCAGATGGAGCCCAGGATGAAGACCGAGCTCCTGACGTCAGTGAAGATCTTCAAGACCGACGTCGACACGTTCTGCTCCGACTACGAGCAACGGTAACAGGGACTAAACCAGGTCTAAACCAGGACTAAACCAGGTCTAAACCAGGACTAAACCTAAACCAGGTCTAAACCAGGACTAAACCAGGTCTAAACCAGGACTAAACCTAAACCAGGTCTAAACCAGGACTAAACCAGGACTAAACCAGGACTAAACCAGGTCTAAACCAGGACTAAACCGGGACATGAGGTCTTTGGTTCTTAACCCTGGCTCTGGTCCACAGGGGCCCCGGGGTGGAGGGCCTGGCTCCGTGTGAAGCCTCTGAGCGTCTGCAGAGCTTCCAGAGGAACATGGAGGAGCTGTGGAGCAGGTTCACCACGTTCTCAGGAGGAGAGGAGCTGTTCGGACTCACTGTCAATGGTACTGTCTTCATGAGCGTGACGTGGATCCGGGTGTGAGCGGGTTCTCTTCCTCTGCTCTGGCCTTAGAGTACCCGGAGCTGCAGCGGATCCGGAGGGAGCTGTCTCTGCTCTCTAAACTCTACGTTCTGTACGAGTGTGTGAGCTCCAGCGTCAGCCGCTACCAGGAGCTGCTCTGGACACAACTGGACATCGACAAGATCAGCGCCGAGCTGCAGGACTTCCAGAACAGGTCCGGACGTGATGACGAGGGTTCTGTGTTCAGTGATGAAGAGGGTTCAGTGTTCAGTGATGAAGAGGGTTCTGTGTTCAGTGATGAAGAGGGTTCAGTGTTCAGTGATGAAGAGGGTTCAGTGTTCAGTGATGAAGAGGGTTCTGTGTTCAGTGATGAAGAGGGTTCAGTGTTCAGTGATGAAGAGGGTTCTGTGTTCAGTGATGAAGAGGGTTCAGTGTTCAGTGATGAAGAGGGTTCAGTGTTGAAGAGGGTTCAGTGTTCAGTGATGACGAGGGTTCTGTGTTCAGTGATGAAGAGGGTTCAGTGTTGAAGAGGGTTCAGTGTTCAGTGATGATGAGGGTTCTGTGTTCAGTGATGAAGAGGGTTCAGTGTTCAGTGATGAAGAGGGTTCAGTGTTCAGTGATGACGAGGGTTCTGTGTTCAGTGATGAAGAGGGTTCAGTGATGAAGAGGGTTCAGTG
Organism: Eucyclogobius newberryi; assembly: GCF_026437365.1. Taxonomy (NCBI): domain Eukaryota; kingdom Metazoa; phylum Chordata; class Actinopteri; order Gobiiformes; family Gobiidae; genus Eucyclogobius; species Eucyclogobius newberryi. The sequence continues at coordinate 2,643,231 of NW_027315812.1, forward strand.
TTCAGTGATGAAGAGGGTTCTGTGTTCAGTGATGAAGAGGGTTCAGTGTTCAGTGATGAAGAGGGTTCTGTGTTCAGTGATGAAGAGGGTTCAGTGTTCAGTGATGAAGAGGGTTCAGTGTTCAGTGATGAAGAGGGTTCTGTGTTCAGTGATGAAGAGGGTTCAGTGTTCAGTGATGAAGAGGGTTCTGTGTTCAGTGATGAAGAGGGTTCAGTGTTCAGTGATGAAGAGGGTTCAGTGTTGAAGAGGGTTCAGTGTTCAGTGATGACGAGGGTTCTGTGTTCAGTGATGAAGAGGGTTCAGTGTTGAAGAGGGTTCAGTGTTCAGTGATGATGAGGGTTCTGTGTTCAGTGATGAAGAGGGTTCAGTGTTCAGTGATGAAGAGGGTTCAGTGTTCAGTGATGAAGAGGGTTCAGTGTTCAGTGATGACGAGGGTTCTGTGTTCAGTGATGAAGAGGGTTCAGTGATGAAGAGGGTTCAGTGTTCAGTGATGATGAGGGTTCAGTGTTGAAGAGGGTTCAGTGTTCAGTGATGATGAGGGTTCTGTGTTCAGTGATGAAGAGGGTTCTGTGTTCAGTGATGACGAGGGTTCAGTGTTCAGTGACGAAGAGGGTTCAGTGTTCAGTGATGAAGAGGGTTCAGTGTTCAGTGATGAAGAGGGTTCAGTGTTGAAGAGGGTTCAGTGTTCAGTGATGATGAGGGTTCTGTGTTCAGTGATGAAGAGGGTTCTGTGTTCAGTGATGACAAGGGTTCTGTGTTCAGTGATGAAGAGGGTTCAGTGTTCAGTGATGAAGAGGGTTCTGTGTTCAGTGATGAAGAGGGTTCAGTGTTCAGTGATGAAGAGGGTTCAGTGTTGAAGAGGGTTCAGTGTTCAGTGATGATGAGGGTTCTGTGTTCAGTGTTGAAGAGGGTTCAGTGTTCAGTGATGATGAGGGTTCTGTGTTCAGTGATGAAGAGGGTTCTGTGTTCAGTGATGACGAGGGTTCTGTGTTCAGTGATGAAGAGGGTTCAGTGTTCAGTGATGAAGAGGGTTCTGTGTTCAGTGATGACGAGGGTTCAGTGTTCAGTGATGAAGAGGGTTCAGTGTTCAGTGATGACGAGGGTTCAGTGTTCAGTGATGAAGAGGGTTCAGTGTTCAGTGATGAAGAGGGTTCAGTGTTGAAGAGGGTTCAGTGTTCAGTGATGATGAGGGTTCTGTGTTCAGTGTTGAAGAGGGTTCAGTGTTCAGTGATGATGAGGGTTCTGTGTTCAGTGATGAAGAGGGTTCTGTGTTCAGTGATGACGAGGGTTCTGTGTTCAGTGATGAAGAGGGTTCAGTGTTCAGTGATGAAGAGGGTTCTGTGTTCAGTGATGAAGAGGGTTCAGTGTTCAGTGATGAAGAGGGTTCAGTGTTGAAGAGGGTTCAGTGTTCAGTGATGATGAGGGTTCTGTGTTCAGTGTTGAAGAGGGTTCAGTGTTCAGTGATGATGAGGGTTCTGTGTTCAGTGATGAAGAGGGTTCTGTGTTCAGTGATGACGAGGGTTCAGTGTTCAGTGATGAAGAGGGTTCAGTGTTCAGTGATGAAGAGGGTTCTGTGTTCAGTGATGACGAGGGTTCAGTGTTCAGTGATGAAGAGGGTTCAGTGTTCAGTGATGACGAGGGTTCAGTGTTCAGTGATGAAGAGGGTTCAGTGTTCAGTGATGACGAGGGTTCAGTGTTCAGTGATGAAGAGGGTTCAGTGTTCAGTGATGACGAGGGTTCAGTGTTCAGTGATGAAGAGGGTTCAGTGATGAAGAGGGTTCTGTGTTCAGTGATGAAGAGGGTTCTGTGTTCAGTGATGACGAGGGTTCTGTGTTCAGTGATGAAGAGGGTTCTGTGTTCAGTGATGAAGAGGGTTCAGTGTTCAGTGATGAAGAGGGTTCAGTGTTCAGTGATGAAGAGGGTTCAGTGATGACGAGGGTTCTGTGTTCAGTGATGAAGAGGGTTCAGTGTTCAGTGATGAAGAGGGTTCAGTGATGAAGAGGGTTCTGTGTTCAGTGATGAAGAGGATTCAGTGTTCAGTGATGAAGAGGGTTCAGTGTTCAGTGATGAAGAGGGTTCTGTGTTCAGTGATGAAGAGGGTTCAGTGTTCAGTGATGACGAGGGTTCTGTGTTCAGTGATGACGAGGGTTCTGTGTTCAGTGATGACGAGGGTTCTGTGTTCAGTGATGACGAGGGTTCAGTGTTCAGTGATGAAGAGGGTTCAGTGTTCAGTGATGACGATGGTTCAGTGTTCAGTGATGAAGAGGGTTCAGTGTTCAGTGATGAAGAGGGTTCAGTGATGAAGAGGGTTCTGTGTTCAGTGATGAAGAGGATTCAGTGTTCAGTGATGAAGAGGGTTCAGTGTTCAGTGATGAAGAGGGTTCAGTGTTCAGTGATGAAGAGGGTTCTGTGTTCAGTGATGAAGAGGGTTCAGTGTTCAGTGATGACGAGGGTTCTGTGTTCAGTGATGACGAGGGTTCTGTGTTCAGTGATGACGAGGGTTCTGTGTTCAGTGATGACGAGGGTTCAGTGTTCAGTGATGAAGAGGGTTCTGTGTTCAGTGATGACGAGGGTTCTGTGTTCAGTGATGAAGAGGGTTCAGTGTTCAGTGATGACGAGGGTTCAGTGTTCAGTGATGAAGAGGGTTCAGTGTTCAGTGATGAAGAGGGTTCTGTGTTCAGTGATGAAGAGGGTTCAGTGTTCAGTGATGAAGAGGGTTCTGTGTTCAGTGATGACGAGGGTTCTGTGTTCAGTGATGACGAGGGTTCAGTGTTCAGTGATGACGAGGGTTCTGTGTTCAGTGATGAAGAGGGTTCTGTGTTCAGTGATGACGAGGGTTCAGTGTTCAGTGATGACGAGGGTTCTGTGTTCAGTGATGACGAGGGTTCTGTGTTCAGTGATGACGAGGGTTCTGTGTTGAAGAGGGTTCTGTGTTCAGTGATGACGAGGGTTCTGTGTTCAGTGATGAAGAGGGTTCAGTGTTCAGTGATGACGAGGGTTCAGTGTTCAGTGATGAAGAGGGTTCTGTGTTCAGTGATGAAGAGGGTTCTGTGTTCAGTGATGACGAGGGTTCAGTGTTCAGTGATGACGAGGGTTCAGTGTTCAGTGATGACGAGGGTTCAGTGTTCAGTGATGACGAGGGTTCTGTGTTCAGTGATGACGAGGGTTCAGTGTTCAGTGATGACGAGGGTTCTGTGTTCAGTGATGACGAGGGTTCTGTGTTCAGTGATGAAGAGGGTTCTGTGTTCAGGATCAGGAAGCTGCCCAAAGCTCTGAAGGACTGGCAGGCGTTTAAAGACCTGAAGAAAACCATCGACGACTTCACCGAGACCTGCCCTCTGCTCTGCATGATGACCAGCAAGGTGAGTCCTGGTTCAGACCTGGTTTAGCCCTGGTTTAGCCCTGGTTTAGTCCTGGTTTAGTCCTGGTTTAGTCCTGGTTTAGACCTGGTTTATTCATGGTTTAGTCCTGGTTTATTCATGGTTTAGTCCTGGTTTATTCATGGTTTAGTCCTGGTTTATTCCTGGTTCAGACCTGGTTTAGTCCTGGTTTATTCATGGTTTAGTCCTGGTTTAGTCCTGGTTTAGACCTGGTTTATTCATGGTTTAGTCCTAGTTTAGTCCTGGTTTAGTCCTGGTTTATTCATGGTTTAGTCCTGGTTTAGACCCGGTTTAGACCCGGTTCAGTCCTGTTCTTCTCCAGGCCATGCTGCCTCGTCACTGGGAGCGTCTCTCTGAAGTGACCGGACACAGTTTCCAGGTTCAGTCTGAGACGTTCTGTCTCAGAGACATCATGAAGGCTCCACTGCTGCAGCACAAGGACGAAATCGAGGTGAGACCTGGTTCACACCTGCTTCACATCTGCTTCAGACCTGCTTCACACCTGCTTCACATCTGGTTCACACCTGCTTCACACCTGCTTCACATCTGGTTCACACCTGCTTCAGACCTGCTTCACATCTGCTTCACACCTGCTTCACACCTGCTTCACACCTGCTTCACACCTGCTTCACATCTGCTTCAGACCTGCTTCACACCTGCTTCACATCTGGTTCACACCTGCTTCACACCTGCTTCACACCTGCTTCACACCTGCTTCACATCTGGTTCACACCTGCTTCACACCTGCTTCACACCTGCTTCACATCTGCTTCAGACCTGGTTCACACCTGCTTCACACCTGCTTCACACCTGCTTCACACCTGCTTCACACCTGCTTCACATCTGGTTCACACCTGCTTCACACCTGCTTCACACCTGCTTCACATCTGCTTCAGACCTGGTTCACACCTGCTTCACACCTGCTTCACATCTGCTTCAGACCTGGTTCACACCTGCTTCACATCTGCTTCAGACCTGGTTCACACCTGCTTCACACCTGCTTCACACCTGCTTCACACCTGGTTCACACCTGCTTCAGACCTGCTTCACATCTGCTTCAGACCTGGTTCACATCTGCTTCAGACCTGGTTCACACCTGGTTCACACCTGGTTCACACCTGCTTCACATCTGCTTCACACCTGCTTCACATCTGCTTCAGACCTGGTTCACATCTGTTTCAGACCTGGTTCACACCTGGTTCACACCTGCTTCACATCTGCTTCACACCTGCTTCACATCTGCTTCAGACCTGGTTCACACCTGGTTCACACCTGGTTCACACCTGCTTCACATCTGCTTCACACCTGCTTCACATCTGCTTCAGACCTGGTTCACACCTGGTTCACACCTGCTTCACATCTGCTTCACACCTGCTTCACATCTGCTTCAGACCTGGTTCACACCTGGTTCACACCTGGTTCACACCTGCTTCACACCTGCTTAACACCTGCTTCACACCTGGTTCACACCTGCTTCAGACCTGGTTCAGACCTGCTTCACACCTGCTTCACACCTGCTTCACACCTGGTTCACACCTGGTTCACACCTGCTTCACATCTGCTTCACACCTGCTTCACATCTGCTTGAGACCTGGTTCACACCTGGTTCACACCTGGTTCAGACCTGCTTCACACCTGGTTCACACCTGCTTCACACCTGGTTCACACCTGCTTCACACCTGCTTCACACCTGGTTCACACCTGGTTCACACCTGCTTCACACCTGGTTCACACCTGCTTCACACCTGCTTCACATCTGGTTCACACCTGGTTCACACCTGGTTCACACCTGCTTCACACCTGCTTCACACCTGGTTCACACCTGCTTCACACCTGGTTCACATCTGGTTCACACCTGCTTCACACCTGCTTCACACCTGCTTCACACCTGCTTCACACCTGCTTCACACCTGGTTCACACCTGGTTCTCTGCAGGACGTGTGTGTGAGTGCGGTGAAACAGAAGGACATCGAGAGTAAACTCAAAGAGGTTCAGGGCGAGTGGAGCGCTCACACCCTCAGCTTCGCCCCCTTCAGGACCAGAGGAGAACTGCTGCTCAGAGGAAGTGACGTCACAGAGAAGCTGTCCAACATGGAGGACAGTTTGATGGTGCTGGCCTCTCTGCTCAGCAACAGGTCAGTCAGGTCTGGCCCCCGGGTCTGGCCCCTGAGGCCCCTGAGGCCCCTGAGGCCCCTTAGAACCCGGGGAGCTGACATGTTTCTTCTCTCAGGTACAACGCTCCGTTCAAGCTCCAGATCCAGCTGTGGGTACAGAAGCTCTCAGGCTCCGCCGAGATCCTGGAGAAGTGGATCTGTGTCCAGAACCTGTGGATCTACCTGGAGGCGGTGTTTGTGGGAGGAGACATCGCCAAACAGCTCCCACAGGTCCTGCTTTAGTCCTGCTTTAGTCCTGCTTTAGTCCTGCTTTAGACCTGCTTTAGACCTGCTTTAGACCTGCTTTAGACCTGCTTTGGACCTGCTTTAGTCCTGCTTTAGTCCTGCTTTAGTCCTGCTTTAGTCCTGCTTTAGACCTGCTTTAGTCTTGCTTTAGTCCTGCTTTAGTCCTGGTTTAGTCTTGCTTTAGTCCTGCTTTAGTCCTGGTTTAGTCCTGGTTTAGACCTGCTTTAGACCTGCTTTAGGCCTGCTTTAGACCTGCTTTAGTCCTGCTTTAGGCCTGCTTTAGACCTGCTTTAGACCTGCTTTAGACCTGCTTTAGACCTGCTTTAGTCTTGCTTTAGTCCTGCTTTAGTCCTGGTTTAGTCCTGGTTTAGACCTGCTTTAGACCCGCTTTAGTCCTGCTTTAGACCTGCTTTAGTCCTGCTTTAGGCCTGCTTTAGACCTGCTTTAGACCTGCTTTAGACCTGCTTTAGACCTGCTTTAGTCTTGCTTTAGTCCTGCTTTAGTCCTGGTTTAGTCCTGCTTTAGACCTGCTTTAGACCTGCTTTAGTCCTGGTTTAGTCCTGCTTTAGACCTGCTTTAGTCCTGGTTTAGTCCTGCTTTAGACCTGCTTTAGTCCTGCTTTAGACCTGCTTTAGACCTGCTTTAGACCCGCTTTAGACCTGGTTTAGTCCTGCTTTAGACCTGCTTTAGTCCTGCTTTAGTCCTGCTTTAGACCTGCTTAAGTCCTGCTTAAGTCCTGCTTTAGTCCTGCTTTAGTCCTGCTTTAGTCCTGCTTTAGTCCTGCTTTAGTCCTGCTTAAGTCCTGCTTTAGTCCTGCTTAAGTCCTGCTTTAGTCCTGCTTTAGACCTGCTTTAGACCTGCTTTAGACCTGCTTTAGTCCTGCTTTATTCCTGCTTTAGACCTGCTTTAGTCCTGCTTTAGACCTGCTTTAGTCCTGCTTTAGTCCTGCTTTAGTCCTGCTTTATTCCTGCTTTAGACCTGCTTTAGTCCTGCTTTAGTCCTGCTTTAGTCCTGCTTAAGTCCTGCTTTAGTCCTGCTTTAGACCTGCTTTAGACCTGCTTTAGTCCTGCTTTAGTCCTGCTTTAGACCTGCTTTAGACCTGCTTTGGACCTGCTTTAGTCCTGCTTTAGTCCTGCTTTAGTCCTGCTTTAGTCCTGCTTTAGTCCTGCTTTAGACCTGCTTTAGTCTTGCTTTAGTCCTGCTTTAGTCCTGGTTTAGTCTTGCTTTAGTCCTGCTTTAGTCCTGGTTTAGTCCTGGTTTAGACCTGCTTTAGACCTGCTTTAGTCCTGCTTTAGGCCTGCTTTAGACCTGCTTTAGACCTGCTTTAGACCTGCTTTAGACCTGCTTTAGTCTTGCTTTAGTCCTGCTTTAGTCCTGGTTTAGTCCTGGTTTAGTCCTGCTTTAGACCTGCTTTAGACCTGCTTTAGTCCTGGTTTAGTCCTGCTTTAGACCTGCTTTAGTCCTGGTTTAGTCCTGCTTTAGACCTGCTTTAGTCCTGCTTTAGACCTGCTTTAGTCCTGCTTTAGACCTGCTTTAGACCTGCTTTAGACCCGCTTTAGACCTGGTTTAGTCCTGCTTTAGACCTGCTTTAGTCCTGCTTTAGTCCTGCCCTAGACCTGCTTAAGTCCTGCTTAAGTCCTGCTTTAGTCCTGCTTTAGTCCTGCTTTAGTCCTGCTTTAGTCCTGCTTTAGTCCTGCTTAAGTCCTGCTTTAGTCCTGCTTTAGACCTGCTTAAGTCCTGCTTTAGTCCTGCTTTATTCCTGCTTTAGACCTGCTTTAGTCCTGCTTTAGACCTGCTTTAGTCCTGCTTTAGTCCTGCTTTAGTCCTGCTTTAGTCCTGCTTTAGTCCTGCTTAAGTCCTGCTTTAGTCCTGCTTTAGACCTGCTTTAGACCTGCTTTAGTCCTGCTTTAGTCCTGCTTTAGTCCTGCTTTAGTCCTGCTTTAGACCTGCTTTAGTCCTGCTTTAGTCCTGCTTTAGTCCTGCTTTAGACCTGCTTTAGTCCTGCTTTAGTCCTGCTTTAGTCCTGCTTTAGACCTGCTTTAGACCTGCTTTAGTCCTGCTTTAGTCCTGCTTTAGACCTGCTTTAGTCCTGCTTTAGACCTGCTTTAGTCCTGCTTTAGTCCTGCTTTAGTCCTGCTTTAGTCCTGCTTTAGACCTGCTTTAGACCTGCTTTAGTCCTGCTTTAGACCTGCTTTAGTCCTGCTTTAGTCCTGCTTTAGACCTGCTTTAGACCTGCTTTAGACCTGCTTTAGTCCTGCTTTAGTCCTGCTTTAGTCCTGCTTTAGACCTGCTTTAGACCTGCTTTAGACCTGCTTTAGTCCTGGTTTAGTCCTGCTTTAGTCCTGCTTTAGTCCTGCTTTAGACCTGGTTTAGTCCTGCTTTAGACCTGCTTTAGACCTGCTTTAGTCCTGCTTTAGACCTGCTTTAGTCCTGCTTTAGTCCTGCTTTAGACCTGCTTTAGACCTGCTTTAGTCCTGCTTTAGTCCTGCTTTAGTCCTGCTTTAGTCCTGTTTTAGTCCTGCTTTAGACCTGCTTTAGTCCTGCTTTAGACCTGCTTTAGTCCTGTTTTAGTCCTGCTTTAGACCTGCTTTAGACCTGCTTTAGACCTGCTTTAGACCTGCTTTAGTCCTGCTTTAGACCTGCTTTAGACCTGCTTTAGTCCTGCTTTAGTCCTGCTTTAGACCTGCTTAAGTCCTGCTTTAGTCCTGCTTTATTCCTGCTTTAGACCTGCTTTAGTCCTGCTTTAGACCTGCTTTAGTCCTGCTTTAGTCCTGCTTTAGTCCTGTTTTAGTCCTGCTTTAGACCTGCTTTAGACCTGCTTTAGACCTGCTTTAGACCTGCTTTAGTCCTGCTTTAGACCTGCTTTAGTCCTGCTTTAGACCAGCTTTAGTCCTGCTTTAGACCTGCTTTAGTCCTGCTTTAGACCTGCTTTGGTCCTGGTTTAGTCCTGGTTTAGTCCTGGTTTAGTCCTGCTTTAGTCCTGCTTTAGACCTGCTTTAGTCCTGGTTTAGTCCTGGTTTAGTCCTGCTTTAGACCTGCTTTAGTCCTGGTTTTGTCCTGGTTTAGTCCTGCTTTAGTCCTGCTTTAGACCTGCTTTAGTCCTGGTTTAGTCCTGCTTTAGTCCTGCTTTAGTCCTGCTTAAGTCCTGCTTTAGTCCTGCTTAAGTCCTGCTTTAGTCCTGCTTTAGACCTGCTTTAGACCTGCTTTAGACCTGCTTTAGTCCTGCTTTATTCCTGCTTTAGACCTGCTTTAGTCCTGCTTTAGACCTGCTTTAGTCCTGCTTTAGTCCTGCTTTAGTCCTGCTTTAGTCCTGCTTTATTCCTGCTTTAGACCTGCTTTAGTCCTGCTTTAGTCCTGCTTTAGTCCTGCTTAAGTCCTGCTTTAGTCCTGCTTTAGACCTGCTTTAGACCTGCTTTAGTCCTGCTTTAGTCCTGCTTTAGACCTGCTTTAGACCTGCTTTGGACCTGCTTTAGTCCTGCTTTAGTCCTGCTTTAGTCCTGCTTTAGTCCTGCTTTAGTCCTGCTTTAGACCTGCTTTAGTCTTGCTTTAGTCCTGCTTTAGTCCTGGTTTAGTCTTGCTTTAGTCCTGCTTTAGTCCTGGTTTAGTCCTGGTTTAGACCTGCTTTAGACCTGCTTTAGTCCTGCTTTAGGCCTGCTTTAGACCTGCTTTAGACCTGCTTTAGACCTGCTTTAGACCTGCTTTAGTCTTGCTTTAGTCCTGCTTTAGTCCTGGTTTAGTCCTGGTTTAGTCCTGCTTTAGACCTGCTTTAGACCTGCTTTAGTCCTGGTTTAGTCCTGCTTTAGACCTGCTTTAGTCCTGCTTTAGTCCTGCTTTAGACCTGCTTTAGTCCTGCTTTAGACCTGCTTTAGTCCTGCTTTAGACCTGCTTTAGACCTGCTTTAGACCTGGTTTAGTCCTGCTTTAGACCTGCTTTAGTCCTGCTTTAGTCCTGCCCTAGACCTGCTTAAGTCCTGCTTAAGTCCTGCTTTAGTCCTCCTTTAGTCCTGCTTTAGTCCTGCTTTAGTCCTGCTTAAGTCCTGCTTTAGTCCTGCTTTAGACCTGCTTAAGTCCTGCTTTAGTCCTGCTTTATTCCTGCTTTAGACCTGCTTTAGTCCTGCTTTAGACCTGCTTTAGTCCTGCTTTAGTCCTGCTTTAGTCCTGCTTTATTCCTGCTTTAGACCTGCTTTAGTCCTGCTTTAGTCCTGCTTTAGTCCTGCTTAAGTCCTGCTTTAGTCCTGCTTTAGACCTGCTTTAGACCTGCTTTAGTCCTGCTTTAGTCCTGCTTTAGTCCTGCTTTAGTCCTGCTTTAGACCTGCTTTAGTCCTGCTTTAGTCCTGCTTTAGTCCTGCTTTAGACCTGCTTTAGTCCTGCTTTAGTCCTGCTTTAGTCCTGCTTTAGTCCTGCTTTAGTCCTGCTTTAGTCCTGCTTTAGACCTGCTTTAATCCTGCTTTAGACCTGCTTTAGTCCTGCTTTAGTCCTGCTTTAGTCCTGCTTTAGACCTGCTTTAGACCTGCTTTAGTCCTGCTTTAGACCTGCTTTAGTCCTGCTTTAGTCCTGCTTTAGTCCTGCTTTAGACCTGCTTTAGTCCTGCTTTAGTCCTGCTTTAGTCCTGCTTTATTCCTGCTTTAGACCTGCTTTAGTCCTGCTTTAGTCCTGCTTTAGTCCTGCTTAAGTCCTGCTTTAGTCCTGCTTTAGACCTGCTTTAGACCTGCTTTAGTCCTGCTTTAGTCCTGCTTTAGACCTGCTTTAGACCTGCTTTGGACCTGCTTTAGTCCTGCTTTAGTCCTGCTTTAGTCCTGCTTTAGTCCTGCTTTAGTCCTGCTTTAGACCTGCTTTAGTCTTGCTTTAGTCCTGCTTTAGTCCTGGTTTAGTCTTGCTTTAGTCCTGCTTTAGTCCTGGTTTAGTCCTGGTTTAGACCTGCTTTAGACCTGCTTTAGTCCTGCTTTAGGCCTGCTTTAGACCTGCTTTAGACCTGCTTTAGACCTGCTTTAGACCTGCTTTAGTCCTGCTTTAGTCCTGCTTTAGACCTGCTTTAGACCTGCTTTGGACCTGCTTTAGTCCTGCTTTAGTCCTGCTTTAGTCCTGCTTTAGTCCTGCTTTAGTCCTGCTTTAGTCCTGCTTTAGACCTGCTTTAGTCCTGCTTTAGACCTGCTTTAGTCCTGCTTTAGTCCTGGTTTAGTCCTGCTTTAGTCCTGCTTTAGTCCTGCTTTAGACCTGCTTTAGTCCTGGTTTTGTCCTGGTTTAGTCCTGCTTTAGTCCTGCTTTAGACCTGCTTTAGTCCTGGTTTAGTCCTGGTTTAGTCCTGCTTTAGTCCTGCTTTAGACCTGCTTTAGACCCGCTTTAGTCCTGCTTTAGTCCTGGTTTTGTCCTGGTTTAGTCCTGCTTTAGTCCTGCTTTAGACCTGCTTTAGACCCGCTTTAGTCCTGCTTTAGTCCTGGTTTTGTCCTGGTTTAGTCCTGCTTTAGTCCTGGTTTTGTCCTGGTTTAGTCCTGCTTTAGACCTGCTTTAGACCTGCTTTAGTCCTGGTTTAGTCCTGGTTTAGTCCTGCTTTAGTCCTGCTTTAGACCTGCTTTAGACCCGCTTTAGACCTGCTTTAGACCTGCTTTAGTCCTGCTTTGGACCTGCTTTGGTCCTTCTTTAGTCCTGCTTTAGTCCTGCTTTAGACCTGCTTTAGTCCTGCTTTGGACCTGCTTTGGTCCTTCTTTAGTCCTGCTTTAGTCCTGCTTTAGACCTGCTTTAGTCCTGCTTTAGTCCTGCTTTAGTCCTGCTTTAGACCTGCTTTAGTCCTGCTTTGGACCTGCTTTAGTCCTGCTTTAGTCCTGCTTTAGTCCTGCTTTAGTCCTGCTTTAGTCCTGCTTTAGACCTGCTTTAGTCCTGCTTTGGACCTGCTTTGGTCCTTCTTTAGTCCTGCTTTAGTCCTGCTTTAGACCTGCTTTAGTCCTGCTTTGGACCTGCTTTGGTCCTTCTTTAGTCCTGCTTTAGTCCTGCTTTAGACCTGCTTTAGTCCTGCTTTAGTCCTGCTTTAGTCCTGCTTTAGACCTGCTTTAGTCCTGCTTTGGACCTGCTTTAGTCCTGCTTTAGTCCTGCTTTAGTCCTGCTTTATTCCTGCTTTAGACCGGCTTTAGTCCTGCTTTATTCCTGCTTTGGACCTGCTTTAGTCCTGCTTTAGTCCTGCTTTATTCCTGCTTTAGTCCTGCTTTAGTCCTGCTTTAGACCTGCTTTAGACCTGCTTTAGTCCTGCTTTAGACCTGCTTTAGTCCTGCTTTAGTCCTGCTTTAGTCCTGCTTTAGACCTGCTTTAGACCTGCTTTAGTCCTGCTTTAGACCTGCTTTAGTCCTGCTTTAGTCCTGCTTTAGTCCTGCTTTAGACCTGCTTTAGTCCTGCTTTAGTCCTGCTTTAGTCCTGCTTTAGTCCTGCTTTAGACCTGCTTTAGACCTGCTTTAGTCCTGCTTTAGTCCTGCTTTAGACCTGCTTTAGTCCTGCTTTAGTCCTGCTTTAGACCTGCTTTAGACCTGCTTTAGTCCTGCTTTAGACCTGCTTTAGTCCTGCTTTAGTCCTGCTTTAGACCTGCTTTAGTCCTGCTTTAGTCCTGCTTTAGTCCTGCTTTAGACCTGCTTTAGTCCTGCTTTAGTCCTGCTTTAGACCTGCTTTAGTCCTGCTTTAGTCCTGCTTTAGTCCTGCTTTAGACCTGCTTTAGTCCTGTTTTAGTCCTGCTTTAGACCTGCTTTAGACCTGCTTTAGACCTGCTTTAGTCCTGCTTTAGTCCTGCTTTAGACCTGCTTTAGTACTGCTTTAGACCTGCTTTAGACCTGCTTTAGACCTGCTTTAGTCCTGCTTTAGACCTGCTTTAGACCTGCTTTAGACCTGCTTTAGTCCTGCTTTAGTCCTGCTTTAGACCTGCTTTAGACCTGCTTTAGACCTGCTTTAGTCCTGCTTTAGTCCTGCTTTAGTCCTGCTTTAGACCTGCTTTAGACCTGCTTTAGTCCTGCTTTAGTCCTGCTTTGGACCTGCTTTAGTCCTGCTTTAGACCTGCTTTAGTCCTGCTTTAGACCTGCTTTAGTCCTGCTTTAGTCCTGCTTTAGTCCTGCTTTAGTCCTGCTTTAGTCCTGCTTTAGACCTGCTTTAGACCTGCTTTGGACCTGCTTTAGTCCTGCTTTAGTCCTGCTTTAGTCCTGCTTTAGTCCTGCTTTAGTCCTGCTTTAGACCTGCTTTAGACCTGCTTTAGTCCTGCTTTAGACCTGCTTTAGTCCTGCTTTAGTCCTGCTTTAGACCTGCTTTAGACCTGCTTTAGACCTGCTTTAGTCCTGCTTTAGTCCTGCTTTAGTCCTGCTTTAGACCTGCTTTAGACCTGCTTTAGACCTGCTTTAGTCCTGGTTTAGTCCTGCTTTAGTCCTGCTTTAGTCCTGCTTTAGAACTGGTTTAGTCCTGCTTTAGACCTGCTTTAGACCTGCTTTAGTCCTGCTTTAGACCTGCTTTAGTCCTGCTTTAGTCCTGCTTTAGTCCTGCTTTAGACCTGCTTTAGTCCTGCTTTAGTCCTGCTTTAGTCCTGCTTTAGACCTGCTTTAGACCTGCTTTAGTCCTGCTTTAGTCCTGCTTTAGTCCTGTTTTAGTCCTGCTTTAGACCTGCTTTAGACCTGCTTTAGACCTGCTTTAGACCTGCTTTAGTCCTGCTTTAGACCTGCTTTAGTCCTGCTTTAGACCAGCTTTAGTCCTGCTTTAGACCTGCTTTAGTCCTGCTTTAGACCTGCTTTGGTCCTGGTTTAGTCCTGGTTTAGTCCTGCTTTAGTCCTGCTCTAGACCTGCTTTAGACCTGCTTTAGTCCTGCTTTAGTCCTGGTTTTGTCCTGGTTTAGTCCTGCTTTAGTCCTGCTTTAGACCTGCTTTAGTCCTGGTTTAGTCCTGGTTTAGTCCTGCTTTAGTCCTGCTTTAGACCTGCTTTAGACCTGCTTTAGTCCTGCTTTAGTCCTGCTTTAGACCTGCTTTAGACCTGCTTTATACCTGCTTTAGACTTGCTTTAGTCCTGGTTTTGTCCTGGTTTAGTCCTGCTTTAGACCTGCTTTAGACCTGCTTTAGACCTGCTTTAGTCCTGGTTTAGTCCTGGTTTAGTCCTGCTTTAGTCCTGCTTTAGTCCTGCTTTAGACCTGCTTTAGTCCTGGTTTTGTCCTGGTTTAGTCCTGCTTTAGTCCTGCTTTAGACCTGCTTTAGTCCTGGTTTAGTCCTGGTTTAGTCCTGCTTTAGTCCTGCTTTAGACCTGCTTTAGACCCGCTTTAGTCCCGCTTTAGTCCCGGTTTTGTCCTGGTTTAGTCCTGCTTTAGTCCTGCTTTAGACCTGCTTTAGACCCGCTTTAGTCCTGCTTTAGTCCTGGTTTTGTCCTGGTTTAGTCCTGCTTTAGTCCTGGTTTTGTCCTGGTTTAGTCCTGCTTTAGTCCTGCTTTAGACCTGCTTTAGTCCTGGTTTAGTCCTGGTTTAGTCCTGCTTTAGTCCTGCTTTAGACCTGCTTTAGACCCGCTTTAGACCTGCTTTAGACCTGCTTTAGTCCTGCTTTAGACCTGCTTTAGTCCTGCTTTGGACCTGCTTTGGTCCTTCTTTAGTCCTGCTTTAGTCCTGCTTTAGACCTGCTTTAGTCCTGCTTTGGACCTGCTTTGGTCCTTCTTTAGTCCTGCTTTAGTCCTGCTTTAGACCTGCTTTAGTCCTGCTTTAGTCCTGCTTTAGTCCTGCTTTAGACCTGCTTTAGTCCTGCTTTAGACCTGCTTTGGTCCTGGTTTAGTCCTGGTTTAGTCCTGCTTTAGTCCTGCTCTAGACCTGCTTTAGACCTGCTTTAGTCCTGCTTTAGTCCTGGTTTTGTCCTGGTTTAGTCCTGCTTTAGTCCTGCTTTAGACCTGCTTTAGTCCTGGTTTAGTCCTGGTTTAGTCCTGCTTTAGTCCTGCTTTAGACCTGCTTTAGTCCTGCTTTAGACCTGCTTTAGACCTGCTTTAGACCTGCTTTAGTCCTGCTTTAGTCCTGCTTTAGACCTGCTTTAGACCTGCTTTAGACCTGCTTTAGACTTGCTTTAGTCCTGGTTTTGTCCTGGTTTAGTCCTGCTTTAGACCTGCTTTAGACCTGCTTTAGACCTGCTTTAGTCCTGGTTTAGTCCTGGTTTAGTCCTGCTTTAGTCCTGCTTTAGTCCTGCTTTAGACCTGCTTTAGTCCTGGTTTTGTCCTGGTTTAGTCCTGCTTTAGTCCTGCTTTAGACCTGCTTTAGTCCTGGTTTAGTCCTGGTTTAGTCCTGCTTTAGTCCTGCTTTAGACCTGCTTTAGACCTGCTTTGGACCTGCTTTAGTCCTGCTTTAGTCCTGCTTTAGTCCTGCTTTAGTCCTGCTTTAGTCCTGCTTTAGACCTGCTTTAGACCTGCTTTAGTCCTGCTTTAGACCTGCTTTAGTCCTGCTTTAGTCCTGCTTTAGACCTGCTTTAGACCTGCTTTAGACCTGCTTTAGTCCTGCTTTAGTCCTGCTTTAGTCCTGCTTTAGACCTGCTTTAGACCTGCTTTAGACCTGCTTTAGTCCTGGTTTAGTCCTGCTTTAGTCCTGCTTTAGTCCTGCTTTAGACCTGGTTTAGTCCTGCTTTAGACCTGCTTTAGACCTGCTTTAGTCCTGCTTTAGACCTGCTTTAGTCCTGCTTTAGTCCTGCTTTAGTCCTGCTTTAGACCTGCTTTAGACCTGCTTTAGTCCTGCTTTAGTCCTGCTTTAGTCCTGCTTTAGACCTGCTTTAGACCTGCTTTAGTCCTGCTTTAGTCCTGCTTTAGTCCTGTTTTAGTCCTGCTTTAGACCTGCTTTAGACCTGCTTTAGACCTGCTTTAGACCTGCTTTAGTCCTGCTTTAGACCTGCTTTAGTCCTGCTTTAGACCAGCTTTAGTCCTGCTTTAGACCTGCTTTAGTCCTGCTTTAGACCTGCTTTGGTCCTGGTTTAGTCCTGGTTTAGTCCTGCTTTAGTCCTGCTCTAGACCTGCTTTAGACCTGCTTTAGTCCTGCTTTAGTCCTGGTTTTGTCCTGGTTTAGTCCTGCTTTAGTCCTGCTTTAGACCTGCTTTAGTCCTGGTTTAGTCCTGGTTTAGTCCTGCTTTAGTCCTGCTTTAGACCTGCTTTAGACCTGCTTTAGACCTGCTTTAGTCCTGCTTTAGTCCTGCTTTAGACCTGCTTTAGACCTGCTTTAGACCTGCTTTAGACTTGCTTTAGTCCTGGTTTTGTCCTGGTTTAGTCCTGCTTTAGACCTGCTTTAGACCTGCTTTAGACCTGCTTTAGTCCTGGTTTAGTCCTGGTTTAGTCCTGCTTTAGTCCTGCTTTAGTCCTGCTTTAGACCTGCTTTAGTCCTGGTTTTGTCCTGGTTTAGTCCTGCTTTAGTCCTGCTTTAGACCTGCTTTAGTCCTGGTTTAGTCCTGGTTTAGTCCTGCTTTAGTCCTGCTTTAGACCTGCTTTAGACCCGCTTTAGTCCTGCTTTAGTCCCGGTTTTGTCCTGGTTTAGTCCTGCTTTAGTCCTGCTTTAGACCTGCTTTAGACCCGCTTTAGTCCTGCTTTAGTCCTGGTTTTGTCCTGGTTTAGTCCTGCTTTAGTCCTGGTTTTGTCCTGGTTTAGTCCTGCTTTAGTCCTGCTTTAGACCTGCTTTAGTCCTGGTTTAGTCCTGGTTTAGTCCTGCTTTAGTCCTGCTTTAGACCTGCTTTAGACCCGCTTTAGACCTGCTTTAGACCTGCTTTAGTCCTGCTTTAGACCTGCTTTAGTCCTGCTTTGGACCTGCTTTGGTCCTTCTTTAGTCCTGCTTTAGTCCTGCTTTAGACCTGCTTTAGTCCTGCTTTGGACCTGCTTTGGTCCTTCTTTAGTCCTGCTTTAGTCCTGCTTTAGACCTGCTTTAGTCCTGCTTTAGTCCTGCTTTAGTCCTGCTTTAGACCTGCTTTAGTCCTGCTTTAGACCTGCTTTGGTCCTGGTTTAGTCCTGGTTTAGTCCTGCTTTAGTCCTGCTCTAGACCTGCTTTAGACCTGCTTTAGTCCTGCTTTAGTCCTGGTTTTGTCCTGGTTTAGTCCTGCTTTAGTCCTGCTTTAGACCTGCTTTAGTCCTGGTTTAGTCCTGGTTTAGTCCTGCTTTAGTCCTGCTTTAGACCTGCTTTAGTCCTGCTTTAGACCTGCTTTAGACCTGCTTTAGACCTGCTTTAGTCCTGCTTTAGTCCTGCTTTAGACCTGCTTTAGACCTGCTTTAGACCTGCTTTAGACTTGCTTTAGTCCTGGTTTTGTCCTGGTTTAGTCCTGCTTTAGACCTGCTTTAGACCTGCTTTAGACCTGCTTTAGTCCTGCTTTAGTCCTGCTTTAGTCCTGCTTTAGTCCTGCTTTAGACCTGCTTTAGTCCTGGTTTTGTCCTGGTTTAGTCCTGCTTTAGTCCTGCTTTAGACCTGCTTTAGTCCTGGTTTAGTCCTGGTTTAGTCCTGCTTTAGTCCTGCTTTAGACCTGCTTTAGACCCGCTTTAGTCCTGCTTTAGTCCTGGTTTTGTCCTGGTTTAGTCCTGCTTTAGTCCTGCTTTAGACCTGCTTTAGACCCGCTTTAGTCCTGCTTTAGTCCTGGTTTTGTCCTGGTTTAGTCCTGCTTTAGTCCTGGTTTTGTCCTGGTTTAGTCCTGCTTTAGTCCTGCTTTAGACCTGCTTTAGTCCTGGTTTAGTCCTGGTTTAGTCCTGCTTTAGTCCTGCTTTAGACCTGCTTTAGACCCGCTTTAGACCCGCTTTAGACCTGCTTTAGTCCTGCTTTAGACCTGCTTTAGTCCTGCTTTGGACCTGCTTTGGTCCTTCTTTAGTCCTGCTTTAGTCCTGCTTTAGACCTGCTTTAGTCCTGCTTTGGACCTGCTTTGGTCCTTCTTTAGTCCTGCTTTAGTCCTGCTTTAGTCCTGCTTTAGTCCTGCTTTAGTCCTGCTTTATTCCTGCTTTAGACCGGCTTTAGTCCTGCTTTATTCCTGCTTTGGACCTGCTTTAGTCCTGCTTTAGTCCTGCTTTATTCCTGCTTTAGTCCTGCTTTAGTCCTGCTTTAGACCTGCTTTAGACCTGCTTTAGTCCTGCTTTAGACCTGCTTTAGTCCTGCTTTAGTCCTGCTTTAGACCTGCTTTAGACCTGCTTTAGTCCTGCTTTAGTCCTGCTTTAGTCCTGCTTTAGACCTGCTTTAGTCCTGCTTTGGACCTGCTTTGGTCCTTCTTTAGTCCTGCTTTAGTCCTGCTTTAGACCTGCTTTAGTCCTGCTTTAGTCCTGCTTTAGTCCTGCTTTAGACCTGCTTTAGTCCTGCTTTAGACCTGCTTTGGTCCTGGTTTAGTCCTGGTTTAGTCCTGCTTTAGTCCTGCTCTAGACCTGCTTTAGACCTGCTTTAGTCCTGCTTTAGTCCTGGTTTTGTCCTGGTTTAGTCCTGCTTTAGTCCTGCTTTAGACCTGCTTTAGTCCTGGTTTAGTCCTGGTTTAGTCCTGCTTTAGTCCTGCTTTAGACCTGCTTTAGTCCTGCTTTAGACCTGCTTTAGACCTGCTTTAGACCTGCTTTAGTCCTGCTTTAGTCCTGCTTTAGACCTGCTTTAGACCTGCTTTAGACCTGCTTTAGACTTGCTTTAGTCCTGGTTTTGTCCTGGTTTAGTCCTGCTTTAGACCTGCTTTAGACCTGCTTTAGACCTGCTTTAGTCCTGGTTTAGTCCTGGTTTAGTCCTGCTTTAGTCCTGCTTTAGTCCTGCTTTAGACCTGCTTTAGTCCTGGTTTTGTCCTGGTTTAGTCCTGCTTTAGTCCTGCTTTAGACCTGCTTTAGTCCTGGTTTAGTCCTGGTTTAGTCCTGCTTTAGTCCTGCTTTAGACCTGCTTTAGACCTGCTTTGGACCTGCTTTAGTCCTGCTTTAGTCCTGCTTTAGTCCTGCTTTAGTCCTGCTTTAGTCCTGCTTTAGACCTGCTTTAGACCTGCTTTAGTCCTGCTTTAGACCTGCTTTAGTCCTGCTTTAGTCCTGCTTTAGACCTGCTTTAGACCTGCTTTAGACCTGCTTTAGTCCTGCTTTAGTCCTGCTTTAGTCCTGCTTTAGACCTGCTTTAGACCTGCTTTAGACCTGCTTTAGTCCTGGTTTAGTCCTGCTTTAGTCCTGCTTTAGTCCTGCTTTAGACCTGGTTTAGTCCTGCTTTAGACCTGCTTTAGACCTGCTTTAGTCCTGCTTTAGACCTGCTTTAGTCCTGCTTTAGTCCTGCTTTAGTCCTGCTTTAGACCTGCTTTAGACCTGCTTTAGTCCTGCTTTAGTCCTGCTTTAGTCCTGCTTTAGACCTGCTTTAGACCTGCTTTAGTCCTGCTTTAGTCCTGCTTTAGTCCTGTTTTAGTCCTGCTTTAGACCTGCTTTAGACCTGCTTTAGACCTGCTTTAGACCTGCTTTAGTCCTGCTTTAGACCTGCTTTAGTCCTGCTTTAGACCAGCTTTAGTCCTGCTTTAGACCTGCTTTAGTCCTGCTTTAGACCTGCTTTGGTCCTGGTTTAGTCCTGGTTTAGTCCTGCTTTAGTCCTGCTCTAGACCTGCTTTAGACCTGCTTTAGTCCTGCTTTAGTCCTGCTTTAGTCCTGCTTTAGACCTGCTTTAGTCCTGGTTTTGTCCTGGTTTAGTCCTGCTTTAGTCCTGCTTTAGACCTGCTTTAGTCCTGGTTTAGTCCTGGTTTAGTCCTGCTTTAGTCCTGCTTTAGACCTGCTTTAGACCCGCTTTAGTCCCGCTTTAGTCCCGGTTTTGTCCTGGTTTAGTCCTGCTTTAGTCCTGCTTTAGACCTGCTTTAGACCCGCTTTAGTCCCGCTTTAGTCCTGGTTTTGTCCTGGTTTAGTCCTGCTTTAGTCCTGGTTTTGTCCTGGTTTAGTCCTGCTTTAGTCCTGCTTTAGACCTGCTTTAGTCCTGGTTTAGTCCTGGTTTAGTCCTGCTTTAGTCCTGCTTTAGACCTGCTTTAGACCCGCTTTAGACCTGCTTTAGACCTGCTTTAGTCCTGCTTTAGACCTGCTTTAGTCCTGCTTTGGACCTGCTTTGGTCCTTCTTTAGTCCTGCTTTAGTCCTGCTTTAGACCTGCTTTAGTCCTGCTTTGGACCTGCTTTGGTCCTTCTTTAGTCCTGCTTTAGTCCTGCTTTAGACCTGCTTTAGTCCTGCTTTAGTCCTGCTTTAGTCCTGCTTTAGACCTGCTTTAGTCCTGCTTTAGACCTGCTTTGGTCCTGGTTTAGTCCTGGTTTAGTCCTGCTTTAGTCCTGCTCTAGACCTGCTTTAGACCTGCTTTAGTCCTGCTTTAGTCCTGGTTTTGTCCTGGTTTAGTCCTGCTTTAGTCCTGCTTTAGACCTGCTTTAGTCCTGGTTTAGTCCTGGTTTAGTCCTGCTTTAGTCCTGCTTTAGACCTGCTTTAGTCCTGCTTTAGACCTGCTTTAGACCTGCTTTAGACCTGCTTTAGTCCTGCTTTAGTCCTGCTTTAGACCTGCTTTAGACCTGCTTTAGACCTGCTTTAGACTTGCTTTAGTCCTGGTTTTGTCCTGGTTTAGTCCTGCTTTAGACCTGCTTTAGACCTGCTTTAGACCTGCTTTAGTCCTGGTTTAGTCCTGCTTTAGTCCTGCTTTAGTCCTGCTTTAGACCTGCTTTAGTCCTGGTTTTGTCCTGGTTTAGTCCTGCTTTAGTCCTGCTTTAGACCTGCTTTAGTCCTGGTTTAGTCCTGGTTTAGTCCTGCTTTAGTCCTGCTTTAGACCTGCTTTAGACCCGCTTTAGTCCTGCTTTAGTCCTGGTTTTGTCCTGGTTTAGTCCTGCTTTAGTCCTGCTTTAGACCTGCTTTAGACCCGCTTTAGTCCTGCTTTAGTCCTGGTTTTGTCCTGGTTTAGTCCTGCTTTAGTCCTGGTTTTGTCCTGGTTTAGTCCTGCTTTAGTCCTGCTTTAGACCTGCTTTAGTCCTGGTTTAGTCCTGGTTTAGTCCTGCTTTAGTCCTGCTTTAGACCTGCTTTAGACCCGCTTTAGACCCGCTTTAGACCTGCTTTAGTCCTGCTTTAGACCTGCTTTAGTCCTGCTTTGGACCTGCTTTGGTCCTTCTTTAGTCCTGCTTTAGTCCTGCTTTAGACCTGCTTTAGTCCTGCTTTGGACCTGCTTTGGTCCTTCTTTAGTCCTGCTTTAGTCCTGCTTTAGTCCTGCTTTAGTCCTGCTTTAGTCCTGCTTTATTCCTGCTTTAGACCGGCTTTAGTCCTGCTTTATTCCTGCTTTGGACCTGCTTTAGTCCTGCTTTAGTCCTGCTTTATTCCTGCTTTAGTCCTGCTTTAGTCCTGCTTTAGACCTGCTTTAGACCTGCTTTAGTCCTGCTTTAGACCTGCTTTAGTCCTGCTTTAGTCCTGCTTTAGACCTGCTTTAGACCTGCTTTAGTCCTGCTTTAGACCTGCTTTAGTCCTGCTTTAGTCCTGCTTTAGTCCTGCTTTAGACCTGCTTTAGTCCTGCTTTAGTCCTGCTTTAGTCCTGCTTTAGACCTGCTTTAGACCTGCTTTAGTCCTGCTTTAGTCCTGCTTTAGACCTGCTTTAGACCTGCTTTAGTCCTGCTTTAGACCTGCTTTAGACCTGCTTTAGTCCTGCTTTAGTCCTGCTTTAGACCTGCTTTAGTCCTGCTTTAGTCCTGCTTTAGACCTGCTTTAGACCTGCTTTAGTCCTGCTTTAGACCTGCTTTAGTCCTGCTTTAGACCTGCTTTAGACCTGCTTTAGACCTGCTTTAGTCCTGCTTTAGTCCTGCTTTAGACCTGCTTTAGTCCTGCTTTAGACCTGCTTTAGACCTGCTTTAGACCTGCTTTAGTCCTGCTTTAGACCTGCTTTAGACCTGCTTTAGACCTGCTTTAGTCCTGCTTTAGTCCTGCTTTAGACCTGCTTTAGACCTGCTTTAGACCTGCTTTAGACCTGCTTTAGTCCTGCTTTAGTCCTGCTTTAGTCCTGCTTTAGACCTGCTTTAGACCTGCTTTAGTCCTGCTTTAGTCCTGCTTTGGACCTGCTTTAGTCCTGCTTTAGTCCTGCTTTAGTCCTGCTTTAGTCCTGCTTTAGACCTGCTTTAGACCTGCTTTGGACCTGCTTTAGTCCTGCTTTAGTCCTGCTTTAGTCCTGCTTTAGTCCTGCTTTAGACCTGCTTTAGTCCTGCTTTAGTCCTGCTTTAGTCCTGCTTTAGTCTTGCTTTAGTCCTGCTTTAGACCTGCTTTAGACCTGCTTTAGTCCTGGTTTAGTCCTGCTTTAGTCCTGCTTTAGTCCTGCTTTAGTCCTGCTTTAGACCTGCTTTAGTCCTGCTTTGGACCTGCTTTAGTCCTGCTTTAGTACTGCTTTAGACCTGCTTTAGACCTGCTTTAGACCTGCTTTAGTCCTGCTTTAGTCCTGCTTTAGTCCTGCTTTAGACCTGCTTTAGTCCTGCTTTGGACCTGGTTTAGTCCTGCTTTAGACCTGCTTTAGTCCTGCTTTAGTCCTGCTTTAGTCCTGCTTTAGTCCTGCTTTAGACCTGCTTTAGTCCTGCTTTAGACCTGCTTTAGACCTGCTTTAGACCTGCTTTAGTCTTGCTTTAGTCATGATTTAGTCCTGCTTTAGTCCTGCTTTAGACCTGCTTTAGTCCTGCTTTAGTCCTGCTTAAGTCCTGCTTTAGTCCTGCTTTAGACCTGCTTTAGTCCTGTTTTAGTCCTGCTTTAGACCTGCTTTAGTCCTGCTTTAGTCCTGGTTTAGTCCTGGTTTAGTCCTGCTCAAGACCTGCTTTAGTCCTACTTTAGACCTGCTTTAGTCCTGCTTTAGACCTGCTTTAGACCTGCTTTAGTCCTGCTTTAGACCTGCTTTAGTCCTGGTTTAGTCCTGCTTTAGTCCTGCTTTAGTCCTGGTTTAGTCCTGGTTTAGTCCTGCTCAAGACCTGCTTTAGTCCTACTTTAGACCTGCTTTAGTCCTGCTTTAGACCTGCTTTAGACCTGCTTTAGTCCTGCTTTAGACCTGCTTTAGTCCTGGTTTAGTCCTGCTTTAGTCCAGCTTTAGACTTCCTTTAGACCTGCTTTAGTCCTGCTTTAGTTAAACCTGGTTTAACCTGGTTTAACCAGGTTTAGACCTGGTTTAGACCTCATTTAAACCTGGTTTAACCTGGTTTAACCAGGTTTAGACCTGGTTTAGACCTGGTTTAGACCTCATTTAAACCTGGTTTAACCTGGTTTAACCTGGTTTAAGCTGGCTTGTGTTGCAGGAGGCGAAGAGGTTCCAGATGATCGATAAGTCGTGGCAGAAGATCATGAATCGCGCTCACGACGTCTCAAACGTCGTCCAGTGCTGCGTCAGCGACGAGACGCACAGTCAGGTGACCAACACGAGGACGTGTCCCTCATGTCTCTCTCTGTCCCTCACGTCCCTCTGGTGTCTCCTCAGATGTTGTCTCACCTCCTGGAGCAGCTGGAGCTCTGTCAGAAGTCTCTCTCTGTCCCTCACGTCCCTCTGGTGTCTCCTCAGATGTTGTCTCACCTCCTGGAGCAGCTGGAGCTCTGTCAGAAGTCTCTCTCTGTCCCTCACGTCCCTCTGGTGTCTCCTCAGATGTTGTCTCACCTCCTGGAGCAGCTGGAGCTCTGTCAGAAGTCTCTCTCTGTCCCTCACGTCCCTCTGGTGTCTCCTCAGATGTTGTCTCACCTCCTGGAGCAGCTGGAGCTCTGTCAGAAGTCTCTCTCTGTCCCTCACGTCCCTCTGGTGTCTCCTCAGATGTTGTCTCACCTCCTGGAGCAGCTGGAGCTCTGTCAGAAGTCTCTCTCTGTCCCTCACGTCCCTCTGGTGTCTCCTCAGATGTTGTCTCACCTCCTGGAGCAGCTGGAGCTCTGTCAGAAGTCTCTCTCTGTCCCTCACGTCCCTCTGGTGTCTCCTCAGATGTTGTCTCACCTCCTGGAGCAGCTGGAGCTCTGTCAGAAGTCTCTCTCTGTCCCTCACGTCCCTCTGGTGTCTCCTCAGATGTTGTCTCACCTCCTGGAGCAGCTGGAGCTCTGTCAGAAGTCTCTCTCTGTCCCTCACGTCCCTCTGGTGTCTCCTCAGATGTTGTCTCACCTCCTGGAGCAGCTGGAGCTCTGTCAGAAGTCTCTCTCTGTCCCTCACGTCCCTCTGGTGTCTCCTCAGATGTTGTCTCACCTCCTGGAGCAGCTGGAGCTCTGTCAGAAGTCTCTCTCTGTCCCTCACGTCCCTCTGGTGTCTCCTCAGATGTTGTCTCACCTCCTGGAGCAGCTGGAGCTCTGTCAGAAGTCTCTCTCTGTCCCTCACGTCCCTCTGGTGTCTCCTCAGATGTTGTCTCACCTCCTGGAGCAGCTGGAGCTCTGTCAGAAGTCTCTCTCTGTCCCTCACGTCCCTCTGGTGTCTCCTCAGATGTTGTCTCACCTCCTGGAGCAGCTGGAGCTCTGTCAGAAGTCTCTCTCTGTCCCTCACGTCCCTCTGGTGTCTCCTCAGATGTTGTCTCACCTCCTGGAGCAGCTGGAGCTCTGTCAGAAGTCTCTCTCTGTCCCTCACGTCCCTCTGGTGTCTCCTCAGATGTTGTCTCACCTCCTGGAGCAGCTGGAGCTCTGTCAGAAGTCTCTCTCTGGATATTTGGAGAAGAAACGCCTGGTCTTCCCCAGGTTCTTCTTCGTGTCGGACCCGGCCCTGCTGGAGATCCTGGGCCAGGCCTCGGACTCGCACACCATCCAGGTACCAGCGTGAGGGCATCTGACACGAGGACGGGGAGGGCATCTGACTCACGCTGTGGTTCTCCTAAAAGGCCCACCTGCTGAGCCTGTTCGACAACGTGAACCGCGTCGTCTTCAGCGACAAAACCTACGACAAGATGTTGAGTTTTCAGTCTCAGGAAGGAGAGAGTGTGGAGCTGGAGCAGGAGGTGCTGGCCCAGGTACTGCACTGGACTGGACCGGACTGGACCGGACTGGACCGGACTGGACCCGGACTGGACCGGACTGGACCGGACCGGACTGGACCGGACTGCACCGGACTGCACCGGACTGGACCGGACTGGACCGGACTGGACCCGGACTGGACCGGACTGGACCGGACTGGACCGGACTGGACCCGGACTGGACCGGACTGCACCGGACTGCACCGGACTGGACCGGACTGCACCGGACTGCACCGGACTGGACCGGACTGGACCGGACTGGACCCGGACTGGACCGGACTGGACCGGACTGGACCGGACTGGACCCGGACTGGACCGGACTGCACCGGACTGCACCGGACTGGACCGGACTGGACCGGACTGGACCGGACCGGACTGCACCGGACTGGACCGGACTGGACCGGACTGGACCCGGACTGGACCCGGACTGGACCGGACTGGACCGGACTGGACCGGACTGGACCGGACTGGACCGGACCTGACCCGGACCTGACCCGGACCCCGTTGAGACCCTCTCCTCTGTTGTCAGGGGAACGTGGAGGTGTGGCTGGGGCAGCTTCTGGCAGCGGTCAGACTCACGCTTCACTGCATCATCCGCCGCGCTCACGTGGTCATCTCAGAACCAGGACTCGACCTGCTCCGCCTCCAGAGCAGCTTCCCCGCCCAGGTCGGACTGCTCGGGATCCAGATGATCTGGACCCGGGACGCAGAGGAGGCGCTGGTCCAGAGCCGCACCGACAAGAAGGTAAAGAGAGGAGGCGCTGGTCTGACAAGAAGGTAAAGAGAGGAGGCGCTGGTCTGACAAGAAGGTAAAGAGAGGAGGTGCTGGTCTGACAAGAAGGTAAAGAGAGGAGGCGCTGGTCTGACAAGAAGGTAAAGAGAGGAGGCGCTGGTCTGACAAGAAGGTAAAGAGAGGAGGTGCAATGACAAGAAGGTAAAGAGAGGAGGTGCTGGTCTGACAAGGAGGTAAAGAGAGGAGGTGCAATGACAAGAAGGTAAAGAGAGGAGGTGCAATGACAAGAAGGTAAAGAGAGGAGGTGCAATGACAAGAAGGTAAAGAGAGGAGGCGCTGGTCTGACAAGAAGGTAAAGAGAGGAGGTGCAATGACAAGAAGGTAAAGAGAGGAGGTGCAATGACAAGAAGGTAAAGAGAGGAGGTGCAATGACAAGAAGGTAAAGAGAGGAGGCGCTGGTCTGACAAGAAGGTAAAGAGAGGAGGTGCAATGACAAGAAGGTAAAGAGAGGAGGCGCTGGTCTGACAAGAAGGTAAAGAGAGGAGGCGCTGGTCTGACAAGAAGGTAAAGAGAGGAGGCGCTGGTCTGACAAGAAGGTAAAGAGAGGAGGTGCTGGTCTGACAAGAAGGTAAAGAGAGGAGGCGCTGGTCTGACAAGAAGGTAAAGAGAGGAGGCGCTGGTCTGACAAGAAGGTAAAGAGAGGAGGTGCAATGACAAGAAGGTAAAGAGAGGAGGTGCTGGTCTGACAAGGAGGTAAAGAGAGGAGGTGCAATGACAAGAAGGTAAAGAGAGGAGGTGCAATGACAAGAAGGTAAAGAGAGGAGGTGCAATGACAAGAAGGTAAAGAGAGGAGGCGCTGGTCTGACAAGAAGGTAAAGAGAGGAGGTGCAATGACAAGAAGGTAAAGAGAGGAGGTGCAATGACAAGAAGGTAAAGAGAGGAGGTGCAATGACAAGAAGGTAAAGAGAGGAGGCGCTGGTCTGACAAGAAGGTAAAGAGAGGAGGTGCAATGACAAGAAGGTAAAGAGAGGAGGCGCTGGTCTGACAAGAAGGTAAAGAGAGGAGGCGCTGGTCTGACAAGAAGGTAAAGAGAGGAGGCGCTGGTCTGACAAGAAGGTAAAGAGAGGAGGCGCTGGTCTGACAAGAAGGTAAAGAGAGGAGGTGCAATGACAAGAAGGTAAAGAGAGGAGGTGCTGGTCTGACAAGGAGGTAAAGAGAGGAGGTGCAATGACAAGAAGGTAAAGAGAGGAGGTGCAATGACAAGAAGGTAAAGAGAGGAGGTGCAATGACAAGAAGGTAAAGAGAGGAGGCGCTGGTCTGACAAGAAGGTAAAGAGAGGAGGTGCAATGACAAGAAGGTAAAGAGAGGAGGTGCAATGACAAGAAGGTAAAGAGAGGAGGTGCAATGACAAGAAGGTAAAGAGAGGAGGCGCTGGTCTGACAAGAAGGTAAAGAGAGGAGGTGCAATGACAAGAAGGTAAAGAGAGGAGGCGCTGGTCTGACAAGAAGGTAAAGAGAGGAGGCGCTGGTCTGACAAGAAGGTAAAGAGAGGAGGCGCTGGTCTGACAAGAAGGTAAAGAGAGGAGGCGCTGGTCTGACAAGAAGGTAAAGAGAGGAGGCGCTGGTCTGACAAGAAGGTAAAGAGAGGAGGCGCTGGTCTGACAAGAAGGTAAAGAGAGGAGGTGCAATGACAAGATGGTAAAGAGAGGAGGTGCTGGTCTGACAAGGAGGTAAAGAGAGGAGGTGCAATGACAAGAAGGTAAAGAGAGGAGGTGCAATGACAAGAAGGTAAAGAGAGGAGGCGCTGGTCTGACAAGAAGGTAAAGAGAGGAGGCGCTGGTCTGACAAGAAGGTAAAGAGAGGAGGCGCTGGTCTGACAAGAAGGTAAAGAGAGGAGGCGCTGGTCTGACAAGAAGGTAAAGAGAGGAGGCGCTGGTCTGACAAGAAGGTAAAGAGAGGAGGCGCTGGTCTGACAAGAAGGTAAAGAGAGGAGGCGCTGGTCTGACAAGAAGGTAAAGAGAGGAGGCGCTGGTCTGACAAGAAGGTAAAGAGAGGAGGCGCTGGTCTGACAAGAAGGTAAAGAGAGGAGGTGCAATGACAAGAAGGTAAAGAGAGGAGGTGCTGGTCTGACAAGGAGGTAAAGAGAGGAGGTGCAATGACAAGAAGGTAAAGAGAGGAGGTGCAATGACAAGAAGGTAAAGAGAGGAGGTGCAATGACAAGAAGGTAAAGAGAGGAGGCGCTGGTCTGACAAGAAGGTAAAGAGAGGAGGTGCAATGACAAGAAGGTAAAGAGAGGAGGTGCTGGTCTGACAAGGAGGTAAAGAGAGGAGGTGCAATGACAAGAAGGTAAAGAGAGGAGGTGCAATGACAAGAAGGTAAAGAGAGGAGGTGCAATGACAAGAAGGTAAAGAGAGGAGGTGCAATGACAAGAAGGTAAAGAGAGGAGGCGCTGGTCTGACAAGAAGGTAAAGAGAGGAGGCGCTGGTCTGACAAGAAGGTAAAGAGAGGAGGCGCTGGTCTGACAAGAAGGTAAAGAGAGGAGGTGCAATGACAAGAAGGTAAAGAGAGGAGGTGCTGGTCTGACAAGGAGGTAAAGAGAGGAGGTGCAATGACAAGAAGGTAAAGAGAGGAGGTGCAATGACAAGAAGGTAAAGAGAGGAGGTGCAATGACAAGAAGGTAAAGAGAGGAGGCGCTGGTCTGACAAGAAGGTAAAGAGAGGAGGTGCAATGACAAGAAGGTAAAGAGAGGAGGTGCTGGTCTGACAAGGAGGTAAAGAGAGGAGGTGCAATGACAAGAAGGTAAAGAGAGGAGGTGCAATGACAAGAAGGTAAAGAGAGGAGGTGCAATGACAAGAAGGTAAAGAGAGGAGGTGCAATGACAAGAAGGTAAAGAGAGGAGGCGCTGGTCTGACAAGAAGGTAAAGAGAGGAGGTGCAATGACAAGAAGGTAAAGAGAGGAGGTGCTGGTCTGACAAGAAGGTAAAGAGAGGAGGTGCAATGACAAGAAGGTAAAGAGAGGAGGTGCAATGACAAGAAGGTAAAGAGAGGAGGTGCAATGACAAGAAGGTAAAGAGAGCAGGTGCAATGACAAGAAGGTAAAGAGAGGAGGTGCTGGTCTGACAAGAAGGTAAAGAGAGGAGGTGCTGGTCTGACAAGAAGGTAAAGAGAGGAGGTGCTGGTCTGACAAGGAGGTAAAGAGGAGGTGCAATGACAAGAAGGTAAAGAGAGGAGGTGCAATGACAAGAAGGTAAAGAGAGGAGGTGCAATGACAAGAAGGTAAAGAGAGGAGGTGCAATGACAAGAAGGTAAAGAGAGGAGGTGCTTGTCTGACAAGAAGGTAAAGAGAGGAGGTGCTGGTCTGACAAGAAGGTAAAGAGAGGAGGTGCAATGACAAGAAGGTAAAGAGAGGAGGTGCTGGTCTGACAAGAAGGTAAAGAGAGGAGGTGCAATGACAAGAAGGTAAAGAGAGGAGGTGCAATGACAAGAAGGTAAAGAGAGGAGGTGCTGGTCTGACAAGGAGGTAAAGAGAGGAGGTGCTGGTCTGACAAGGAGGTAAAGAGAGGAGGTGCTGATCTGACAAGGAGGTAAAGAGAGGAGGTGCAATGACAAGAAGGTAAAGAGAGGAGGTGCTGGTCTGACAAGGAGGTAAAGAGAGGAGGTGCAATGACAAGAAGGTAAAGAGAGGAGGTGCTGGTCTGACAAGGAGGTAAAGAGAGGAGGTGCAATGACAAGAAGGTAAAGAGAGGAGGTGCAATGACAAGAAGGTAAAGAGAGGAGGTGCTGGTCTGACAAGGAGGTAAAGAGAGGAGGTGCAATGACAAGAAGGTAAAGAGAGGAGGTGCAATGACAAGAAGGTAAAGAGAGGAGGTGCAATGACAAGAAGGTAAAGAGAGGAGGTGCTGGTCTGACAAGGAGGTAAAGAGAGGAGGTGCAATGACAAGAAGGTAAAGAGAGGAGGTGCAATGACAAGAAGGTAAAGAGAGGAGGTGCAATGACAAGAAGGTAAAGAGAGGAGGTGCAATGACAAGAAGGTAAAGAGAGGAGGTGCTGGTCTGACAAGAAGGTAAAGAGAGGAGGTGCAATGACAAGAAGGTAAAGAGAGGAGGTGCAATGACAAGGAGGTAAAGAGAGGAGGTGCTGGTGCGACCCAGAAGGAGGTGAAAGGAGTGGACTCATGGGTTACGGAGGCAGACGGAGCAGAAGATCCACGTCGAGCTAAAGCAGATTCACTCCAGGTTGTGTTTGGCGCTCAGGTCATGGCGTCGACCAATCAGAAGTTCCTGGACCTTCTGAACGAGCTCATCGACATGACGACCAGAGACTTGAGCCGGAACGAGAGGACCAAGTACGAGACCCTGATCACCATCCACGTCCACCAGAGGGACATCTTTGACGAGCTGGTGAGTGCCACCCGCTCTCACCTGCTCTCGTCCTAACCCGCTCTCGTCCTCACCCGCTCTCGTCTCATCCTCACCTGCTCTCGTCCTAACCCGCTCTCGTCCTCACCCGCTCTCGTCTCGTCCTCACCTGCTCTCGTCCTAACCCGCTCTCGTCCTCACCCGCTCTCGTCTCGTCCTCACCTGCTCTCGTCCTAACCCGCTCTCGTCCTCACCCGCTCTCGTCTCGTCCTCACCTGCTCTCGTCCTAACCCGCTCTCGTCCTCACCCGCTCTCGTCTCATCCTCACCTGCTCTCGTCCTAACCCGCTCTCGTCCTCACCCGCTCTCGTCTCGTCCTCACCTGCTCTCGTCCTAACCCGCTCTCGTCCTCACCCGCTCTCGTCTCGTCCTCACCTGCTCTCGTCCTAACCCGCTCTCGTCCTCACCCGCTCTCGTCTCGTCCTCACCTGCTCTCGTCCTAACCCGCTCTCGTCCTCACCCGCTCTCGTCTCGTCCTCACCTGCTCTCGTCCTAACCCGCTCTCGTCCTCACCCGCTCTCGTCTCGTCCTCACCTGCTCTCGTCCTAACCCGCTCTCGTCCTCACCCGCTCTCGTCTCGTCCTCACCTGCTCTCGTCCTAACCCGCTCTCGTCCTCACCCGCTCTCGTCTCGTCCTCACCTGCTCTCGTCCTAACCCGCTCTCGTCCTCACCCGCTCTCGTCTCGTCCTCACCTGCTCTCGTCCTAACCCGCTCTCGTCCTCACCCGCTCTCGTCTCGTCCTCACCTGCTCTCGTCCTAACCCGCTCTCGTCCTCACCCGCTCTCGTCTCATCCTCACCTGCTCTCGTCCTAACCCGCTCTCGTCCTCACCCGCTCTCGTCTCGTCCTCACCTGCTCTCGTCCTAACCCGCTCTCGTCCTCACCCGCTCTCGTCTCATCCTCACCTGCTCTCGTCCTAACCCGCTCTCGTCCTCACCCGCTCTCGTCTCGTCCTCACCTGCTCTCGTCCTAACCCGCTCTCGTCCTCACCCGCTCTCGTCTCGTCCTCACCTGCTCTCGTCCTAACCCGCTCTCGTCCTCACCCGCTCTCGTCTCGTCCTCACCTGCTCTCGTCCTAACCCGCTCTCGTCCTCACCCGCTCTCGTCTCGTCCTCACCTGCTCTCGTCCTAACCCGCTCTCGTCCTCACCCGCTCTCGTCTCGTCCTCACCTGCTCTCGTCCTAACCCGCTCTCGTCCTCACCCGCTCTCGTCTCGTCCTCACCTGCTCTCGTCCTAACCCGCTCTCGTCCTCACCCGCTCTCGTCTCGTCCTCACCTGCTCTCGTCCTAACCCGCTCTCGTCCTCACCCGCTCTCGTCTCGTCCTCACCTGCTCTCGTCCTCACCCGCTCTCGTCTCATCCTCACCTGCTCTCGTCCTAACCCGCTCTCGTCCTCACCCGCTCTCGTCTCGTCCTCACCTGCTCTCGTCCTAACCCGCTCTCGTCCTCACCCGCTCTCGTCTCGTCCTCACCTGCTCTCGTCCTAACCCGCTCTCGTCCTCACCCGCTCTCGTCTCGTCCTCACCTGCTCTCGTCCTAACCCGCTCTCGTCCTCACCCGCTCTCGTCTCGTCCTCACCTGCTCTCGTCCTAACCCGCTCTCGTCCTCACCCGCTCTCGTCTCGTCCTCACCTGCTCTCGTCCTAACCCGCTCTCGTCCTCACCCGCTCTCGTCTCGTCCTCACCTGCTCTCGTCCTAACCCGCTCTCGTCCTCACCCGCTCTCGTCTCGTCCTCACCTGCTCTCGTCCTAACCCGCTCTCGTCCTCACCCGCTCTCGTCTCGTCCTCACCTGCTCTCGTCCTAACCCGCTCTCGTCCTCACCCGCTCTCGTCTCGTCCTCACCTGCTCTCGTCCTAACCCGCTCTCGTCCTCACCCGCTCTCGTCTCGTCCTCACCTGCTCTCGTCCTAACCCGCTCTCGTCCTCACCCGCTCTCGTCTCGTCCTCACCCGCTCTCGTCTCGTCCTCCCCCGCTCTCGTCCTCACCCGCTCTCGTCCTCACCCGCTCTCGTCTCGTCCTCACCCGCTCTCGTCCTCACCCGCTCTCGTCCTCACCCGCTCTCGTCTCGTCCTCACACGCTCTCGTCTCGTCCTCCCCCGCTCTCGTCCTCACCCGCTCTCGTCCTCACCCGCTCTCGTCTCGTCCTCACCTGCTCTCGTCCTAACCCGCTCTCGTCCTCACCCGCTCTCGTCCCGTCCCAGGTGAGGCTGAACGTTCGCTCGTCCTCAGACTTTGAGTGGCAGAAACAGTCGCGCTTTTACTTCCTGGAGGAAAGTGACAGCTGCAGGATCCAGATCACAGACGTGAACTTCAACTACTGCAACGAGTATCTGGGCTGCACCGACCGCCTGGTCATCACGCCGCTCACTGACCGGTGAGGGCGGGACCGGGACAAGGACCGGGACCAGGACCGGGACAAGGACCAGGACCGGGACCGGGACCAGGACCGAGACCGGGACAAGGACCAGGACCGGGACCGGGACCGGGACCAGGACCGAGACCAGGACCAGGACCAGCGACAGACCAAACGGCAATTGATGAGGGCTCATTTCCTGTCCGTGCAGGTGCTACATCACTCTGTCTCAGGCGCTGGGCATGAGTCTGGGAGGAGCTCCGGCCGGTCCTGCAGGAACAGGTCAGATGTCCTCCCGTCCTCTGTGTGTCAGATGTCCTCCCGTCCTCTATGTGTCAGATGTCCTCCCGTCCTCTGTGTGTCAGATGCCCTCCCGTCCTCTATGTGTCAGATGCCCTCCCGTCCTCTGTGTGTCAGATGTCCTCCCGTCCTCTGTGTCAGATGTCCTCCCGTCCTCCCATCCTCTGTGTGTCAGATGTCCTCCCGTCCTCTGTGTCAGATGTCCTCCCGTCCTCCCGTCCTCTGTGTGTCAGATGTCCTCCCGTCCTCTGTGTGTCAGATGTCCTCCCGTCCTCTGTGTGTCAGATGTCCTCCCGTCCTCTGTGTGTCAGGTTTCCTCCCGTCCTCTGTGTGCCAGGTGTCCTCCCGTCCTCTGTGTGTCCCCTCCCGTCCTCAGTGTGTCCCGTCTCTTTGTGTCCAGGTAAGACGGAGACGACCAAAGACATGGGTCGTTGTCTGGGGAAGTACGTGGTGGTGTTTAACTGCTCTGACCAGATGGACTACAGAGGCCTGGGACGCATCTACAAAGGTCTGACCTCATCTGAATCATCCTGACCAGTCCAAACCCTGGTCCTGTCCAAACCCTGGTCCTGTCCAAACCCTGGTCCTGGTCCAAACCCTGGTCCTGGTCTAAACCCTGGTCCTGTCCAAACCCTGGTCCTGGTCCAAACCCTGGTCCTGGTCTAAACCCTGGTCCTGGTCTAAACCCTGGTCCTGGTCCAAACCCTGGTCCTGGTCTAAACCCTGGTCCTGGTCTAAACCCTGGTCCTGGTCCAAACCCTGGTCCTGTCCAAACCCTGGTCCTGGTCCAAACCCTGGTCCTGGTCCAAACCCTGGTCCTGGTCCAAACCCTGGTCCTGGTCCAAACCCTGGTCCTGGTCTAAACCCTGGTCCTGGTCTAAACCCTGGTCTGTTGCAGGTCTGGCTCAGTCTGGAGCTTGGGGATGCTTCGATGAGTTCAATCGTATCGAACTTCCCGTTCTGTCGGTCGCAGCGCAGCAGATTTATATCGTGCTGCAGTGTAAGAAGAACAAGAAGAAAAGCTTTTTGTTTTCGGACGGAGACGAAGTCAAGATGGACCCGGAGTTTGGCATCTTCCTCACCATGGTAACTACTGCATTTGGCCTGGTTTAGTTCTGTTTTAGCCTCGGTTCATGCCCTAATTAGTCCTAGTTTAGTCCTTTTGTGATTATTTAAAGTGTAGTTAGTATCCTTCCCCTGCTCTTCAGAACCCAGGATACGCCGGGCGACAGGAGCTCCCGGAAAACCTGAAGATCCAGTTCCGGACCGTGGCCATGATGGTCCCTGACCGAGCCATCATCATGAAGGTCAAACTGGCCAGCGCCGGCTTCAGGGAGAACCAGAGTCTGAGCCGCAAGTTCTACACGCTGTACAAGCTGTGTGAGGAGCAGCTGTCCAAGCAGGTAACACCCTGAGGAGCAGCTGTCCAAGCAGGTAACACCCTGAGGAGCAGCTGTCCAAGCAGGTAACACCCTGAGGAGCAGCTCTCCAAGCAGGTAACACCCTGAGGAGCAGCTGTCCAAGCAGGTAACACCCTGAGGAGCAGCTCTCCAAGCAGGTAACACCCTGAGGAGCAGCTCTCCAAGCAGGTAACACCCTGAGGAGCAGCTGTCCAAGCAGGTAACACCCTGAGGAGCAGCTGTCCAAGCAGGTAACACCCTGAGGAGCAGCTCTCCAAGCAGGTAACACCCTGAGGAGCAGCTGTCCAAGCAGGTAACACCCTGAGGAGCAGCTCTCCAAGCAGGTAACACCCTGAGGAGCAGCTGTCCAAGCAGGTAACACCCTGAGGAGCAGCTGTCCAAGCAGGTAACACCCTGAGGAGCAGCTCTCCAAGCAGGTAACACCCTGAGGAGCAGCTGTCCAAGCAGGTAACACCCTGAGGAGCAGCTCTCCAAGCAGGTAACACCCTGAGGAGCAGCTGTCCAAGCAGGTAACACCCTGAGGAGCAGCTGTCCAAGCAGGTAACACCCTGAGGAGCAGCTGTCCAAGCAGGTAACACCCTGAGGAGCAGCTCTCCAAGCAGGTAACACCCTGAGGAGCAGCTGTCCAAGCAGGTAACACCCTGAGGAGCAGCTCTCCAAGCAGGTAACACCCTGAGGAGCAGCTCTCCAAACAGGTAACACCCTGAGGAGCAGCTCTCCAAGCAGGTAACATCCTGAGGAGCAGCTCTCCAAGCAGGTAACACCCTGAGGAGCAGCTGTCCAAGCAGGTAACACCCTGAGGAGCAGCTCTCCAAGCAGGTAACACCCTGAGGAGCAGCTGTCCAAGCAGGTAACACCCTGAGGAGCAGCTGTCCAAGCAGGTAACACCCTGAGGAGCAGCTGTCCAAGCAGGTAACACCCTGAGGAGCAGCTCTCCAAGCAGGTAACACCCTGAGGAGCAGCTGTCCAAGCAGGTAACACCCTGAGGAGCAGCTCTCCAAGCAGGTAACACCCTGAGGAGCAGCTGTCCAAGCAGGTAACACCCTGAGGAGCAGCTGTCCAAGCAGGTAACACCCTGAGGAGCAGCTCTCCAAGCAGGTAACACCCTGAGGAGCAGCTGTCCAAGCAGGTAACACCCTGAGGAGCAGCTCTCCAAGCAGGTAACACCCTGAGGAGCAGCTGTCCAAGCAGGTAACACCCTGAGGAGCAGCTGTCCAAGCAGGTAACACCCTGAGGAGCAGCTCTCCAAACAGATAACACCCTGAGGAGCAGCTCTCCAAGCAGGTAACATCCTGAGGAGCAGCTCTCCAAGCAGGTAACACCCTGAGGAGCAGCTGTCCAAGCAGGTAACACCCTGAGGAGCAGCTCTCCAAACAGATAACACCCTGAGGAGCAGCTCTCCAAGCAGGTAACATCCTGAGGAGCAGCTCTCCAAGCAGGTAACACCCTGAGGAGCAGCTGTCCAAGCAGGTAACACCCTGAGGAGCAGCTCTCCAAACAGATAACACCCTGAGGAGCAGCTCTCCAAGCAGGTAACACCCTGAGGAGCAGCTGTCCAAGCAGGTAACACCCTGAGGAGCAGCTCTCCAAGCAGGTAACACCCTGAGGAGCAGCTGTCCAAGCAGGTAACACCCTGAGGAGCAGTTCTCCAAGCAGGTAACACCCTGAGGAGCAGCTGTCCAAGCAGGTAACACCCTGAGGAGCAGCTCTCCAAACAGGTAACACCCTGAGGAGCAGCTCTCCAAGCAGGTAACACCCTGAGGAGCAGCTGTCCAAGCAGGTAACACCCTGAGGAGCAGCTGTCCAAGCAGGTAACACCCTGAGGAGCAGCTGTCCAAGCAGGTAACACCCTGAGGAGCAGTTGTCCAAGCAGGTAACACTGTGTTTGTGTGACAGGTGCAGTGTGACAGGTACAGTGTGACAGGTGCAGTCTGTGTGTGACAGGTGCAGTGTGACAGGTACAGTGTGACAGGTGCAGTCTGTGTGTGACAGGTGCAGTGTGACAGGTACAGTGTGACAGGTGCAGTCTGTGTGTGACAGGTGCAGTGTGACAGGTACAGTGTGACAGGTGCAGTCTGTGTGTGACAGGTGCAGTGTGACAGGTGCAGTCTGTGTGTGACAGGTGCAGTGTGACAGGTGCAGTCTGTGTGTGACAGGTGCAGTGTGACAGGTGCAGTCTGTGTGTGACAGGTGCAGTGTGACAGGTGCAGTCTGTGTGTGACAGGTGCACTATGACTTCGGTCTCAGGAACATCCTGTCGGTTCTTCGGACTCTGGGATCGGTGAAGAGAGCAAACCCCACGGAGCCGGAGCGGACGGTGGTCATGAGGGTTCTACGGGACATGAACCTGTCCAAACTGGTCTGTTGACTGGGACTGGACTGGACCGGGACTGACCCTAGCCCTGCCCCAAGCCCTGACCCTACCCTGACCGTAGCCCTGACCCTACCCTGACCCTACCCTGACCGTAGCCCTGACCGTAGCCCTGACCGTAGCCCTGATCCTACCCTGACCCTACCCTGACCGTAGCCCTGACCCTACCCTGACCGTAGCCCTGACCCTACCCTGACCCTACCCTGACCGTAGCCCTGACCGTAGCCCTGACCCTACCCTGACCCTACCCTGACCGTAGCCCTGACCCTACCCTGACCCTACCCTGACCGTAGCCCTGACCGTAGCCCTGACCCTACCCTGACCCTACCCTGACCGTAGCCCTGACCCTACCCTGACCGTAGCCCTGACCCTACCCTGACCGTAGCCCTGACCGTAGCCCTGACCGTAGCCCTGACCCTACCCTGACCCTACCCTGACCGTAGCCCTGACCCTACCCTGACCGTAGCCCTGACCCTACCCTGACCCTACCCTGACCGTAGCCCTGACCGTAGCCCTGACCGTAGCCCTGACCCTACCCTGACCCTACCCTGACCGTAGCCCTGACCGTAGCCCTGACCCTACCCTGACCCTACCCTGACCGTAGCCCTGACCGTAGCCCTGACCCTACCCTGACCCTACCCTGACCGTAGCCCTGACCCTACCCTGACCCTACCCTGACCGTAGCCCTGACCGTAGCCCTGACCGTAGCCCTGACCCTACCCTGACCGTAGCCCTGACCCTACCATGACCGTAGCCCTGACCCTACCCTGACCCTACCCTGACCGTAGCCCTGACCGTAGCCCTGACCCTACCCTGACCCTACCCTGACCGTAGCCCTGACCCTACCCTGACCGTAGCCCTGACCCTACCCTGACCCTACCCTGACCGTAGCCCTGACCGTAGCCCTGACCGTAGCCCTGACCCTACCCTGACCCTACCCTGACCGTAGCCCTGACCCTACCCTGACCGTAGCCCTGACCGTAGCCCTGACCGTAGCCCTGACCCTACCCTGACCCTACCCTGACCGTAGCCCTGACCGTAGCCCTGACCCTACCCTGACCCTACCCTGACCGTAGCCCTGACCCTACCCTGACCGTAGCCCTGACCCTACCCTGACCCTACCCTGACCGTAGCCCTGACCGTAGCCCTGACCGTAGCCCTGACCCTACCCTGACCGTAGCCCTGACCGTAGCCCTGACCGTAGCCCTGACCCTACCCTGACCCTACCCTGACCGTAGCCCTGACCGTAGCCCTGACCGTAGCCCTGACCCTACCCTGACCCTACCCTGACCGTAGCCCTGACCGTAGCCCTGACCCTACCCTGACCCTACCCTGACCGTAGCCCTGACCCTACCCTGACCCTACCCTGACCGTAGCCCTGACCGTAGCCCTGACCGTAGCCCTGACCCTACCCTGACCGTAGCCCTGACCCTACCATGACCGTAGCCCTGACCCTACCCTGACCCTACCCTGACCGTAGCCCTGACCGTAGCCCTGACCCTACCCTGACCCTACCCTGACCGTAGCCCTGACCCTACCCTGACCCTACCCTGACCGTAGCCCTGACCGTAGCCCTGACCGTAGCCCTGACCCTACCCTGACCCTACCCTGACCGTAGCCCTGACCCTACCCTGACCGTAGCCCTGACCGTAGCCCTGACCCTACCCTGACCCTACCCTGACCGTAGCCCTGACCCTACCCTGACCGTAGCCCTGACCGTAGCCCTGACCCTACCCTGACCCTACCCTGACCGTAGCCCTGACCGTAGCCCTGACCCTACCCTGACCCTACCCTGACCGTAGCCCTGATCGTAGCCCTGACCGTAGCCCTGACCACATGTGTTTCAGGTGGATGAAGACGAGCCTCTCTTCATGAGTCTCATCAATGACCTGTTTCCTGGAATCGGTGAGTTTTATCTTTACATTTGGATTTTATGCATTTGACCTGCGTGACCCCTCTGTGACCTCTGTCTGACCCCTCTGTGACCTCTGTCTGACCCCTCTGTGACCCCTCTGTGACCTCTGTCTGACCCCTCTGTGACCCCTCTGTGACCTCTGTCTGACCCCTGTGTGACCTCTGTCTGACCTCTGACCCCTGTCTGACCCCTGTGTGACCTCTGTGACCCTCAGTGGTGGACAAAGCGCAGTATCCTGAGCTGGAGAGGGCGATCCAGAGCCAGTGTGAGCGCAGTGCTCTGGTGCCTCACAGCGCTTGGGTCCTCAAACTGGTGCAGCTGTTCGAGACGCAGAGAGTCCGACACGGTGAGGTCACGTGAGGTCACGTGAGGTCACAGTGAGATCACGTGACCTCACGTGAGGTCACAGTGAGGTCACGTGAGGTCACGTGAGGTCACGTGAGGTCACGTGAGGTCACAGTGAGGTCACAGTGAGGTCACAGTGAGGTCACGTGAGGTCACGTGAGGTCACAGTGAGGTCACGTGAGGTCACGTGAGGTCACAGTGAGATCACGTGACCTCACGTGAGGTCACGTGAGGTCACGTGAGGTCACAGTGAGGTCACAGTGAGGTCACGTGAGGTCACGTGAGGTCACAGTGAGGTCACGTGAGGTCACGTGAGGTCACAGTGAGGTCACGTGAGGTCACGTGAGGTCACAGTGAGGTCACAGTGAGGTCACAGTGAGGTCACGTGAGGTCACGTGAGGTCACAGTGAGGTCACAGTGAGGTCACCAAACAAACCCACTGGATTTACACTGTAGCTTTCACTGCTGCTCATCAAAGTTCCTTCATTTTAGAGTTTCATCTTTTGACTCTATTTATAGAAAAGAGTTTATCTGTGAGATAAAGATGTCCAGTATGTCCAGTATGTCCAGTATGTCATGTCCAGATTGTCCAGCATGTCCAGTATGTCATGTCCAGGATGTCCAGGATGTCCAGTATGTCCAGTATGTCCAGTATGTCATGTCCAGATTGTCCAGCATGTCCAGTATGTCATGTCCAGGATGTCCAGGATGTCCAGTATGTCCAGTATGTCCAGTATGTCATGTCCAGTATGTCCAGTATGTCATGTCCAGATTGTCCAGCATGTCCAGTATGTCATGTCCAGGATGTCCAGGATGTCCAGTATGTCCAGTATGTCCAGTATGTCATGTCCAGTATGTCCAGTATGTCATGTCCAGGATGTCCAGTATGTACAGTATGTCATGTCCAGCATGTCCAGTATGTCATGTCCAGCATGTCCAGCATGTCCAGTATGTCATGTCCAGCATGTCCAGCATGTCCAGTATGTCATGTCCAGGATGTCCAGTATGTACAGTATGTCATGTCCAGCATGTCCAGTATGTCCAGTATGTCATGTCCAGGATGTCCAGTATGTACAGTATGTCATGTCCAGCATGTCCAGTATGTCATGTCCAGCATGTCCAGCATGTCCAGTATGTCATGTCCAGCATGTCCAGCATGTCCAGTATGTCATGTCCAGCATGTCCAGTATGTCCAGCATGTCTAGTACGTCCAGTACGTCCAGCATGTCCAGTATGTCCTACATGTCCAGTATTGTGACGTCCTCTCTGATCATCTCCATGTCTTTGTGTCTCAGGCATGATGGCTCTGGGCCCCAGCGGCTCGGGGAAGTCCTGCTGCATCCGGACTCTGATGGGGGCCCTGGGCGACTATGGGGCCCCGCACAGAGAGCTGAGGATGAACCCTAAAGCCATCACCGCCTCACAGATGTTTGGAACGCTCGAGCCGGCCACCAACGACTGGACCGACGGCATCTTCTCTACACTGTGGAGGAGGACTCTGAAGACCAAGAAGGTCCAGGACCAAGACCAGGATCTGACCAGGATCTGACCAGGATCTGACCAGGGCAAGACCAGGATCTGACCAGGATTTGACCAGGGCAAGACCAGGATCTGACCAGGGCAAGACCAGGATCTGACCAGGAACAAGACCAGGATCTGACCAGGACTGAGACCAGGATCTGACCAGGGCAAGACCAGGATCTGACCAGGATCTGACCAGGATCTGACCAGGATCTGACCAGGGCAAGACCAGGATCTGACCAGGATCTGACCAGGATCTGACCAGGGCAAGACCAGGATCTGACCAGGATCTGACCAGGATCTGACCAGGGCAAGACCAGGATCTGACCAGGAACAAGACCAGGATCTGACCAGGACTGAGACCAGGATCTGACCAGGGCAAGACCAGGATCTGACCAGGACTGAGACCAGGATCTGACCAGGGCAAGACCAGGATCTGACCAGGAACAAGACCAGGATCTGACCAGGGCAAGACCAGGATCTGACCAGGAACAAGACCAGGATCTGACCAGGACTGAGACCAGGATCTGACCAGGGCAAGACCAGGATCTGACCAGGATCTGACCAGGATCTGACCAGGGCAAGACCAGGATCTGACCAGGATCTGACCAGGATCTGACCAGGGCAAGACCAGGATCTGACCAGGATCTGACCAGGATCTGACCAGGGCAAGACCAGGATCTGACCAGGAACAAGACCAGGATCTGACCAGGACTGAGACCAGGATCTGACCAGGGCAAGACCAGGATCTGACCAGGACTGAGACCAGGATCTGACCAGGGCAAGACCAGGATCTGACCAGGAACAAGACCAGGATCTGACCAGGGCAAGACCAGGATCTGACCAGGAACAAGACCAGGATCTGACCAGGACTGAGACCAGGATCTGACCACGACTGAGACCAGGATCTGACCAGGAACAAGACCAGGATCTGACCAGGAACAAGACCAGGATCTGACCAGGATCTGACCAGGAACACCAATAATAATGAATGATTAGCAATGGTGATTAGCTTATAACAAAACAGGTCTAGGACTAAACCAGGACTGTACCAGGTCTAGACCAGTCCTGAACCCTGTCCGGGCCTGACCGCTGCTTCTCTCTCAGGGGGAGAACATCTGGATCGTCCTGGACGGTCCGGTTGACGCCATCTGGATCGAAAACCTCAACTCAGTTTTAGACGACAACAAAACCTTAACTCTGGCCAACGGAGACCGAATCCCCATGGCCCCCTGCTGCAAGGTCTGGACCGGGACTGGACCGGGACTGGACCGGGACTGGACCGGGACTGGACCTGGACTGAACCTGAACTGGACCTGTACTGAACCTGGACTGGACCAGGGCTGGACCTGGACTGGACCGGGACTGGACCTGGACTGGACCTGGACTGGACCGGGACTGGACCAGGGCTGGACCTGGACTGAACCTGGACTGGACCTGGACTGGACCAGGGCTGGACCTGGACTGGACCGGGACTGGACCTGGACTGGACTGGACCTGGACTGGACCAGGGCTGGACCTGGACTGAACCTGGACTGGACCTGGACTGGACCAGGGCTGGACCTGGACTGGACCGGGACTGGACCTGGACTGGACTGGACCTGGACTGGACCAGGGCTGGACCTGGACTGGACCGGGACTGGACCTGGACTGGACTGGACCTGGACTGGACCAGGGCTGGACCTGGACTGAACCTGGACTGGACCTGGACTGGACCAGGGCTGGACCTGGACTGGACCTGAACCTGGACTGGACCTGGACTGGACCAGGGCTGGACCTGGACTGGACCGGGACTGGACCTGAACCTGGACTGGACCTGGACTGGACCTGGACTGGCCCAGGGCTGGACCGGGACTGGACCGGGACTGGACCTGGACTGGACCTGGACTGGACCTGGACTGGACCTGGACCTTGACTGAACCGGGACTGAACCTGGACTGGACTGGACCTGGACTGGACCTGGACTGGACCTGGACTGGACCTGGACTGGACCGGGACTGGACCGGGACTGGACCTGGACTGAACCTGGACTGGACCGGGACTGGACCGGGACTGAACCTGGACTGGACCTGGACTGGACTGGACCGGGACTGGACCTGGACTGGACCTGGACTGAACCTGGACTGGACCGGGACTGGACCGGGACTGAACCTGGACTGGACTGGACCTGGACTGGACCAGGGCTGGACCTGGACTGGACCTGGACTGGACCGGGACTGGACCGGGACTGGACCTGGACTGGACCTGGACTGGACTGGACCGGGACTGGACCTGGACTGGACCGGGACTGGACCTGGACTGGACCTGGACTGAACCGGGGATGAACCGGGGATGGACCTGGACTGGACCTGGACTGGACTGGACCTGGACTGGACCTGGACTGGACCTGGACTGGACCAGGGCTGGACCTGGACTGGACCTGGACTGAACATGGACTGAACCTGGACTGGACCGGGACTGGACCGGGACTGGACCTGGACTGAACCTGGACTGGACCGGGACTGGACCGGGACTGAACCTGGACTGGACCTGGACTGGACTGGACCGGGACTGGACCTGGACTGGACCTGGACTGAACCTGGACTGGACCGGGACTGGACCGGGACTGAACCTGGACTGGACTGGACCTGGACTGGACCAGGGCTGGACCTGGACTGGACCTGGACTGGACCGGGACTGGACCGGGACTGGACCTGGACTGGACTGGACCGGGACTGGACCTGGACTGGACCGGGACTGGACCTGGACTGGACCTGGACTGGACTGGACCGGGACTGGACCTGGACTGGACCGGGACTGGACCGGGACTGGACCTGGACTGGACTGGACCGGGACTGGACCTGGACTGGACCGGGACTGGACCTGGACTGGACCTGGACTGGACTGGACCGGGACTGGACCTGGACTGGACCTGGACTGGACCTGGACTGGACCTGGACTGGACCTGGACTGAACATGGACTGGACCTGGACTGGACCTGGACTGAACATGGACTGGACCTGGACTGGACCTGGACTGAACATGGACTGGACCTGGACTGGACCTGGACTGAACATGGACTGGACCTGGACTGAACCGGGACAGATTGGTTCAGACTCCTCTTCTGTTTGAGTCCAGATCGTGTTCGAGCCCCACAACATCGACAACGCGTCCCCAGCCACAGTGTCTCGAAACGGGATGGTCTTCATGAGCGAGTCTGTCCTGGGCTGGAGACCCGTCCTCCAGGCCTGGACCAGGACGCTGCCCGACGCCCAGAGACACGAGCTGGAGCGGCGCTTCAACTGCTGCTACCAGGTCTGAACCAGGTCTGAACCAGGTCTGAACCAGGTCTAAAAAAGGTCTGAACCAGGTCTGAACCTGGTATGAACCGGGTCAGAACCGGGTCAGAACAAGGTCACACCCTGGAAAAGGTTTCAGACCCTGAGTCTTCCAGACCATCTTCTCAAAGCTCTTTTACATCACCAGTGTCTTCATCTAGAGGTAAACGTGTTTTTGTGTCTCACTGAACTCTGTCTTTGGTTCCAGGACCTGCTGGACTTTGTGTGGACCTCAGTGAGTCCAAAGATGCAGGTTCTGGAGTGTATGTACATCCAGCAGACCATCGACCTTCTGCAGGTGAGACACAGGCCTGACCATCGACCTTCTGCAGGTGAGACACAGGTCAGACCATCGACCTTCTGCAGGTGAGACACAGGTCAGACCATCGACCTTCTGCAGGTGAGACACAGGTCAGACCATCGACCTTCTGCAGGTGAGACACAGGTCAGACCATCGACCTTCTGCAGGTGAGACACAGGTCAGACCATCGACCTTCTGCAGGTGAGACACAGGTCAGACCATCGACCTTCAGCAGGTGAGACACAGGCCTGACCATCGACCTTCTGCAGGTGAGACACAGGTCAGACCATCGACCTTCTGCAGGTGAGACACAGGTCAGACCATCGACCTTCTGCAGGTGAGACACAGGTCAGACCATCGACCTTCTGCAGGTGAGACACAGGTCAGACCATCGACCTTCTGCAGGTGAGACACAGGTCAGACCATCGACCTTCTGCAGGTGAGACACAGGTCAGACCATCGACCTTCTGCAGGTGAGACACAGGCCTGACCATCGACCTTCTGCAGGTGAGACACAGGTCAGACCATCGACCTTCTGCAGGTGAGACACAGGTCAGACCATCGACCTTCTGCAGGTGAGACACAGGTCAGACCATCGACCTTCTGCAGGTGAGACACAGGTCAGACCATCGAC
Source organism: Eucyclogobius newberryi (assembly GCF_026437365.1). Taxonomy (NCBI): domain Eukaryota; kingdom Metazoa; phylum Chordata; class Actinopteri; order Gobiiformes; family Gobiidae; genus Eucyclogobius; species Eucyclogobius newberryi. Next base: position 2,687,492 of record NW_027315812.1, read on the forward strand.
CTTCTGCAGGTGAGACACAGGTCAGACCATCGACCTTCTGCAGGTGAGACACAGGTCAGACCATCGACCTTCTGCAGGTGAGACACAGGTCAGACCATCGACCTTCTGCAGGTGAGACACAGGTCAGACCATCGACCTTCTGCAGGTGAGACACAGGTCAGACCATCGACCTTCTGCAGGTGAGACACAGGTCAGACCATCGACCTTCTGCAGGTGAGACACAGGTCAGACCATCGACCTTCAGCAGGTGAGACACAGGCCTGACCATCGACCTTCTGCAGGTGAGACACAGGTCAGACCATCGACCTTCTGCAGGTGAGACACAGGTCAGACCATCGACCTTCTGCAGGTGAGACACAGGTCAGACCATCGACCTTCTGCAGGTGAGACACAGGTCAGACCATCGACCTTCTGCAGGTGAGACACAGGTCAGACCATCGACCTTCTGCAGGTGAGACACAGGTCAGACCATCGACCTTCTGCAGGTGAGACACAGGTCAGACCATCGACCTTCTGCAGGTGAGACACAGGTCAGACCATCGACCTTCTGCAGGTGAGACACAGGTCAGACCATCGACCTTCTGCAGGTGAGACACAGGTCAGACCATCGACCTTCTGCAGGTGAGACACAGGTCAGACCATCGACCTTCTGCAGGTGAGACACAGGTCAGACCATCGACCTTCAGCAGGTGAGACACAGGCCTGACCATCGACCTTCTGCAGGTGAGACACAGGTCAGACCATCGACCTTCTGCAGGTGAGACACAGGTCAGACCATCGACCTTCTGCAGGTGAGACACAGGTCAGACCATCGACCTTCTGCAGGTGAGACACAGGTCAGACCATCGACCTTCTGCAGGTGAGACACAGGTCAGACCATCGACCTTCTGCAGGTGAGACACAGGTCAGACCATCGACCTTCTGCAGGTGAGACACAGGCCTGACCATCGACCTTCTGCAGGTGAGACACAGGTCAGACCATCGACCTTCTGCAGGTGAGACACAGGTCAGACCATCGACCTTCTGCAGGTGAGACACAGGTCAGACCATCGACCTTCTGCAGGTGAGACACAGGTCAGACCATCGACCTTCTGCAGGTGAGACACAGGTCAGACCATCGACCTTCTGCAGGTGAGACACAGGTCAGACCATCGACCTTCTGCAGGTGAGACACAGGTCAGACCATCGACCTTCTGCAGGTGAGACACAGGTCAGACCATCGACCTTCTGCAGGTGAGACACAGGTCAGACCATCGACCTTCTGCAGGTGAGACACAGGTCAGACCATCGACCTTCTGCAGGTGCGACACAGGTCAGACCATCGACCTTCAGCAGGTGAGACACAGGCCTGACCATCGACCTTCTGCAGGTGAGACACAGGTCAGACCATCGACCTTCTGCAGGTGAGACACAGGTCAGACCATCGACCTTCTGCAGGTGAGACACAGGTCAGACCATCGACCTTCTGCAGGTGAGACACAGGTCAGACCATCGACCTTCTGCAGGTGAGACACAGGTCAGACCATCGACCTTCTGCAGGTGAGACACAGGTCAGACCATCGACCTTCTGCAGGTGAGACACAGGTCAGACCATCGACCTTCTGCAGGTGAGACACAGGTCAGACCATCGACCTTCTGCAGGTGAGACACAGGTCAGACCATCGACCTTCTGCAGGTGAGACACAGGTCAGACCATCGACCTTCTGCAGGTGAGACACAGGTCAGACCATCGACCTTCTGCAGGTGAGACACAGGCCTGACCATCGACCTTCTGCAGGTGAGACACAGGTCAGACCATCGACCTTCTGCAGGTGAGACACAGGTCAGACCATCGACCTTCTGCAGGTGAGACACAGGTCAGACCATCGACCTTCTGCAGGTGAGACACAGGTCAGACCATCGACCTTCTGCAGGTGAGACACAGGTCAGACCATCGACCTTCTGCAGGTGAGACACAGGTCAGACCATCGACCTTCTGCAGGTGAGACACAGGTCAGACCATCGACCTTCTGCAGGTGAGACACAGGTCAGACCATCGACCTTCTGCAGGTGAGACACAGGTCAGACCATCGACCTTCTGCAGGTGAGACACAGGCCTGACCATCGACCTTCTGTCCTCCTCTGTCCTCCTCCGTCCCCCTCTGTCCCTCCTCTGTCCTCCTCTGTCCCTCCTCTGTCTCTCCACTGTCCTCCTCTGTCCTCCTCCGTCCCTCCTCTGTCCCTCCTCTGTCCTCCTCTGTGCCTCCTCTGTCCTCCTCTGTCCCTCCTCTGTCTCTCCACTGTCCTCCTCTGTCTCTCCACTGTCCTCCTCTGTCCTCCGTCCCTCCTCTGGCCCTCCTCTGTCCTCCTCTGTCCCTCCTTTGTCTCTCCACTTTCCTCCTCTGTCCTCCTCCGTCCCTCCTCTGTCCCTCCTCTGTCCTCCTCTGTCCCTCCTCTGTCCTCCTCTGTCCCTCCTCTGTCCCTCCTCTGTCTCTCCACTGTCCTCCTCTGTCTCTCCACTGTCCTCCTCTGTCATCCTCCGTCCCTCCTCTGTCCCTCCTCTGTCCCTCCTCTGTCCCTCCTCTGTCTCTCCACTGTCCTCCTCTGTCTCTCCACTGTCCTCCTCTGTCCCTCTGTCTCTCCACTGTCCTCCTCTGTTCTCCTCTGTCCTCCCCTGTCCTCCCCTGTCCTCTGAGTGTCTCATCTTGTGTCTCAGGGTTTGTTGTCCTTGTTGGAGGAGAAACAGGCCTGTAGTGATCATGTGAGTCGTCTCTTCACGTTCGCCCTCTTGTGGTCGCTGGGTGCACTGCTGGAGCTGGAGGACAGGGCCAGGATGGAGGTCTTCCTCAAGGTCAGAAGCACCTTTGTATCTGAACAACATGTCTTTTTAAAAGTGGCTCATTTTCCAGAGTAAAGACTCTTCTGTGGCTGTTTCTGTTCAGAGTCACGGCTCTTCTCTGGATCTGCCTCAGACGGAGGAGGACCAGACCATCTTTGAGTTCACTCTGGACCTTCAGGGACGATGGGAGCACTGGGCCACCAAGGTGGAACAAACGCTCTGATGAAAGTCCAAACCATCCACACAAGTCTTCTCAAAGTCCTTGTTCCCCTTGGTTTGGTTCAGGTCCCGGATTATGTCTATCCCAGAGATCATGTCCCGGACTACAGCTCCATCCTGGTCCCAAACGTGGACAACGTGAGGACGGACTTCCTCCTTCAGATCATCTCCAAGCAGAAGAAAGCTGTTCTGCTGATCGGAGAGCAAGGCACCGCCAAGACGGTCATGATACAAGTGTGTTCAGGGTCAAACGCCTCTGTGTTCAGAGTCAAATGCCTCTGTATTCAGGGTCAAATGCCTCTGTGTTCAGGGTCAAATGCCTCTGTATTCAGGGTCAAATGCCTCTGTGTTCAGGGTCAGACGCCTCTGTGTTCAGAGTCAAATGCTTCTGTGTTCAGGGTCAAATGCCTCTGTGTTCAGGGTCAAACACCTCTGTGTTCAGGGTCAAACACCTCTGTGTTCAGGGTCAAACGCCTCTGTGTTCAGGGTCAAACACCTCTGTGTTCAGGGTCAAATGCCTCTGTATTCAGGGTCAGACGCCTCTGTGTTCAGGGTCAAATGCCTCTGTGTTCAGGGTCAGACGCCTCTGTGTTCAGAGTCAAATGCCTCTGTATTCAGGGTCAAATGCCTCTGTGTTCAGGGTCAAATGCCTCTGTATTCAGGGTCAAATGCCTCTGTGTTCAGGGTCAGACGCCTCTGTGTTCAGAGTCAAATGCCTCTGTGTTCAGGGTCAGACGCCTCTGTGTTCAGAGTCAAAAGCCTCTGTGTTCAGGGTCAAATGCCTCTGTGTTCAGGGTCAAACACCTCTGTGTTCAGGGTCAAACACCTCTGTGTTCAGGGTCAAACGCCTCTGTGTTCAGGGTCAAACACCTCTGTGTTCAGGGTCAAATGCCTCTGTATTCAGGGTCAGACGCCTCTGTGTTCAGGGTCAAATGCCTCTGTATTCAGGGTCAAATGCCTCTGTGTTCAGGGTCAAATGCCTCTGTATTCAGGGTCAGACGCCTCTGTATTCAGAGTCAAAAGCCTCTGTGTTCAGGGTCAAATGCCTCTGTATTCAGGGTCAAATGCCTCTGTGTTCAGGGTCAAATGCCTCTGTATTCAGGGTCAGACGCCTCTGTGTTCAGAGTCAAAAGCCTCTGTGTTCAGGGTCGAATGCCTCTGTATTCAGGGTCAAACGCCTCTGTTCAGGGTCAAATGCCTCTGTGTTCAGGGTCAAACGCCTCTGTGTTCTGGGTCAAACGCGTCTGTTTTCAGGGTCAAACGCCTCTGTGTTCAGGGTCAAACACCTCTGTGTTCAGGGTCAAATGCCTCTGTGTTCAGGGTCAGACACCTCTGTGTTCAGGGTCAAATGCCTCTGTATTCAGGGTCAAATGCCTCTGTGTTCAGGGTCAAATGCCTCTGTATTCAGGGTCAGACGCCTCTGTGTTCAGAGTCAAAAGCCTCTGTGTTCAGGGTCAAATGCCTCTGTGTTCAGGGTCAAACGCCTCTGTTCAGGGTCAAATGCCTCTGTGTTCAGGGTCAAACGCCTCTGTGTTCTGGGTCAAACGCGTCTGTTTTCAGGGTCAAACGCCTCTGTGTTCAGGGTCAAACACCTCTGTGTTCAGGGTCAAATGCCTCTGTGTTCAGGGTCAGACACCTCTGTGTTCAGGGTCAAATGCCTCTGTATTCAGGGTCAAATGCCTCTGTGTTCAGGGTCAAATGCCTCTGTATTCAGGGTCAGACGCCTCTGTGTTCAGAGTCAAAAGCCTCTGTGTTCAGGGTCAAATGCCTCTGTGTTCAGGGTCAAACGCCTCTGTTCAGGGTCAAATGCCTCTGTGTTCAGGGTCAAACGCCTCTGTGTTCTGGGTCAAACGCGTCTGTTTTCAGGGTCAAACGCCTCTGTGTTCAGGGTCAAACGCCTCTGTGTTCAGGGTCAAATGCTTCTGTGTTCAGGGTCAAATGCCTCTGTATTCAGGGTCAGACGCCTCTGTGTTCAGAGTCAAATGCCTCTGTATTCAGGGTCAAATGCCTCTGTGTTCAGTGTCAAATGCCTTTGTGTTCAGGGTCAAATTCCTCTGTGTTCAGGGTCAAACGCCTCTGTGTTCAGGGTCAAATGCTTCTGTGTTCAGGGTCAAATGCCTCTGTGTTCAGGGTCAAATGCCTCTGTATTCAGGGTCAAATGCCTCTGTGTTCAGTGTCAAATGCCTTTGTGTTCAGGGTCAAATTCCTCTGTGTTCAGGGTCAAACGCCTCTGTGTTCAGGGTCAAATGCCTTTGTGTCCAGGGTCAAATTCCTCTGTGTTCAGGGTCAAACGCCTTTGTGTTCAGGGTCAAATGCCTTTGTGTTCAGGGTCAAATTCCTCTGTGTTCAGGGTCAAACGCCTCTGTGTTCAGGGTCAGACACCTCTGTGTTCAGGGTCAAATGCCTCTGTATTCAGGGTCAAATGCCTCTGTGTTCAGGGTCAAATGCCTCTGTATTCAGGGTCAGACGCCTCTGTGTTCAGAGTCAAAAGCCTCTGTGTTCAGGGTCAAATGCCTCTGTGTTCAGGGTCAAACGCCTCTGTTCAGGGTCAAACGCCTCTGTGTTCAGGGTCAAACGCCTCTGTGTTCTGGGTCAAACGCGTCTGTTTTCAGGGTCAAACGCCTCTGTGTTCAGGGTCAAACACCTCTGTGTTCAGGGTCAAATGCCTCTGTGTTCAGGGTCAGACACCTCTGTGTTCAGGGTCAAATGCCTCTGTGTTCAGGGTCAAATGCCTCTGTATTCAGGGTCAGACGCCTCTGTGTTCAGAGTCAAAAGCCTCTGTGTTCAGGGTCAAATGCCTCTGTGTTCAGGGTCAAACGCCTCTGTTCAGGGTCAAATGCCTCTGTGTTCAGGGTCAAACGCCTCTGTGTTCTGGGTCAAACGCGTCTGTTTTCAGGGTCAAACGCCTCTGTGTTCAGGGTCAAACGCCTCTGTGTTCAGGGTCAAATGCTTCTGTGTTCAGGGTCAAATGCCTCTGTATTCAGGGTCAGACGCCTCTGTGTTCAGAGTCAAATGCCTCTGTATTCAGGGTCAAATGCCTCTGTGTTCAGTGTCAAATGCCTTTGTGTTCAGGGTCAAATTCCTCTGTGTTCAGGGTCAAACGCCTCTCTGTTCAGGGTCAAATGCCTTTGTGTCCAGGGTTACTTGGGGAAGCTGGACGCGGAGTCTCACCTCAGTAAGACCCTGAGCTTCTCGTCGGCGACACTTCCTGTCACGTTCCAGCGCTCGGTGGAGAGTTACTTGGACAAACGCGTGGGCGCCACCTACGGGCCGCCGGCCGGGCGCAGCATGAGCGTGTTCATCGATGACATCAACATGCCCGTCATCAACGAGTGGGGCGACCAGGTGACCCAACGCTGAACCCTCAGAGTCGTGCGAGGGGTTAATGCTCACCAGCTGTTACCTAGCAACCAGACTGTAAACAAACTCCACATAAATGACACAACAGTTCTGACCTGACACAATAACACCATGAAACACCTTTATTTAGTCCAACCATGTGTCGCACACTGATGACATCACACCGATGACATCACACTGATGACATCACACTGATGACATCACAGAGGGATTCAGCTCATTTTAACTCTTGTTTTTCTAACTTTCTTCACAAACTGCGACTTAACGGAAGTAAAACTATGATACATATTTAGCACAGATGCCCTCCCGCCACACTGAGTGAGACCGCCCCTTCTCACACTGACTCCTCCTCTTCCTGTCAGATCACCAATGAGCTGGTGCGTCAGCTGATGGAGCAGGGAGGCTTCTACAGTCTGGAGCGTCCCGGAGAGTTCATCCATGTGGTCGACGTTCAGGTCTGTGAACACGCCTCTGATGGAGGTCGAGAGCAGGGACAGAATCCAGACATTTGTGACTCTGGTGTAATGCCTCATGTGTCCAGGAGGGGGACTCACTCTCTTGTGCTTTCAGCTGGTGTAATGCCTCATGTGTCCAGGAGGGGGACTCACTCTCTTGTGCTTTCAGCTGGTGTAATGCCTCATGTGTCCAGGAGGGGGACTCACTCTCTTGTGCTTTCAGCTGGTGTAATGCCTCATGTGTCCAGGAGGGGGACTCACTCTCTTGTGCTTTCAGCTGGTGGCGGCCATGATTCACCCGGGCGGCGGCAGGAACGACGTCCCGCAGCGTCTGAAGAGACACTTCTCCATCTTTAACTGCACGCTGCCGTCCAACGCCTCCATCGACCGCATCTTCAGCGCCCTGGCACGCGGGCACTTCTGCCCAGAGCGAGGCTTCAGCGCCGGGGTGTGTGCGCTGGCCGCCGCCCTGGTGCCCACCACCAGGCGGGTGTGGCAGGCCGTCAAAGCCAAGGTCAGAGCCGCCGAAGCGCCAAACTGTCAGGTTTATTAGAGAAATGTCTCCGTCAGTTAAAGACGTCCAACTCTGTTCTTCCAGATGCTTCCGTCACCTGCCAAATTCCACTACATCTTCAACCTGAGGGACCTGAGCCGAATCTGGCAGGTACAGGCTAAACCAGACCAAACCAGACCAAACCAGATTAAGCCAGACCAAACCAGACCAACCCAGATCAAACCCAGACAAACCAGACCATGCCAGGCCAAACCAGGCCAAAAACAAACCAGGCCAAACCAGGCCAAAACAAACCAGACCAAACCAGGCCAAACCAGGCCAAAACAAACCAGACCAAACCAGGACAAACCAGACCATGCCAGACCAAAACAGGCCAAAACAGACCAAGCCAAACCAGACCATACCAGGTCAAACTAGACCAAACCAGGCCAAAACAGACCAGGCCAAATCAGACCAAACCAGTCTATACCAGGTCAAACGAGACCAAACAAGACCAAACCAGGCCAAAACAGACCAAACCAGGCCAAACCAGCTAAACCCTCCTCTTGTGTCTTCAGGGCATCCTGACGGTTCAGTCGGAGGTTTGTGTCGATGAGGAGCTTCTCTCGGCTCTTTTCCACCACGAAGTTTCTAGAGTCATCGCCGACAGATTCACCGACCAATCAGACAGGGACGCCTTCAGTGACATCATCAGCAAGGTCAGAGTCCCACCCACGACCTCAGAGTCCCACCCACGACCTCAGAGTCCCACCCACAACCTCAAAGTCCCACCCAAAACCTCAGAGTCCCACCCACAACCTCAGAGTCTGAGTCCCACCCACAACCTCAGAGTCCCACCCACGACCTCAGAGTCTCAGAGTCCCACCCACGACCTCAGAGTCCCACCCACAACCTCAGAGTCCCACCCACAACCTCAGAGTCTCAGAGTCCCACCCACGACCTCAGAGTCTCTGAGTCCCACCCACAACCTCAGAGTCCCACCCACGACCTCAGAGTCTCAGAGTCCCACCCACAACCTCAGAGTCCCACCCACGACCTCAGAGTCTCAGAGTCCCACCCACGACCTCAGAGTCTCAGAGTCCCACCCACAACCTCAGAGTCTGAGTCCCACCCACAACCTCAGAGTCCCACCCACAACCTCAGAGTCTCAGAGTCCCACCCACAACCTCAGAGTCTGAGTCCCACCCACAACCTCAGAGTCCCACCCACAACCTCAGAGTCTGAGTCCCACCCACAACCTCAGAGTCCCACCCACAACCTCAGAGTCTGAGTCCCACCCACAACCTCAGAGTCCCACCCACAACCTCAGAGTCCCACCCACAACCTCAGAGTCTCAGAGTCCCACCCACGACCTCAGAGTCTCAGAGTCCCACCCACAACCTCAGAGTCCCACCCACAGCCTCAGAGTCTGAGTCCCACCCACAACCTCAGACTCCCACCCACGACCTCAGAGTCTCAGAGTCCCACCCACGACCTCAGAGTCTCAGAGTCCCACCCACGACCTCAGAGTCTCTGAGTCCCACCCACAACCTCAGAGTCCCACCCACGACCTCAGAGTCTCAGAGTCCCACCCACGACCTCAGAGTCTGAGTCCCACCCACAACCTCAGAGTCCCACCCACAACCTCAGAGTCTCAGAGTCCCACCCACGACCTCAGAGTCTGAGTCCCACCCACAACCTCAGAGTCCCACCCACAACCTCAGAGTCTCAGAGTCCCACCCACAACCTCAGAGTCAGAGTCCCACCCACAGCCTCAGAGTCCCACCCACAACCTCAGAGTCCCACCCACAACCTCAGAGTCTGAGTCCCACCCACAACCTCAGAGTCCCACCCACAACCTCAGAGTCCCACCCACAACCTCAGAGTCTCAGAGTCCCACCCACGACCTCAGAGTCTCAGAGTCCCACCCACAACCTCAGAGTCAGAGTCCCACCCACAGCCTCAGAGTCCCACCCACAACCTCAGAGTCCCACCCACAACCTCAGAGTCTGAGTCCCACCCACAACCTCAGAGTCCCACCCACAACCTCAGAGTCCCACCCACAACCTCAGAGTCTGAGTCCCACCCACAACCTCAGAGTCCCACCCACAACCTCAAAGTCCCACCCACAACCTCAGAGTCCCACCCACGACCTCAGAGTCCCACACTCGTGATAACCTGTGTGTTGTTGTTGTTGTTGTTGTTGTTGTTGTTGTTGTCAGATCACCGCTGAGGATCATGGGACGTCTCTCACGGAGCACGCTCAGTGGAGCAGCAGCTTCGTGGACTTCCTGCGCGAGGCTCCAGAGGCGACGGGCGACGAGCCGGACGACAAGGAACAGGAGGAGCCAAAAGTAACAAAACACTAAACCAGGACTAAACCAGGACTAAACCAGGACTAAACCAGAATTAAACCAGGACTAAACCAGGTCTAAACCAGGTCTTAACCAGGTCTAAACCAGGTCTAAACCAGGACTAAACCAGAATTAAACCAGGTCTAAACCTGATCTAAACCAGGACTAAACCAGGACTAAACCAAAATTAAACCAGGTCTAAACCAGGTCTAAACCAGGACTAAACCAGGACTAAACCAGGACTAAACCAGGACTAAACCAGGTCTTAACCAGGTCTAAACCAGGACTAAACCAGAATTAAACCAGGACTAAACCAGGACTAAACCAGAATTAAACCAGGACTAAACCAGGACTAAACCAGGACTAAACCAGGTCTAAACCTGATCTAAACCAGGACTAAACCAAAATTAAACCAGGTCTAAACCAGGACTAAACCAGGACTAAACCAGGACTAAACCAGGTCTAAACCAGGACTAAACCAGAACTAAACCAGAACTAAACCAGGTCTAAACCAGAATTAAACCAGGACTAAACCAGGTCTAAACCAGGTCTTAACCAGGTCTAAACCAGGACTAAACCAGAATTAAACCAGGTCTAAACCTGATCTAAACCAGGACTAAACCAGGACTAAACCAAAATTAAACCAGGTCTAAACCAGGTCTAAACCAGGACTAAACCAGGACTAAACCAGGACTAAACCAGGACTAAACCAGGTCTTAACCAGGTCTAAACCAGGACTAAACCAGGACTAAACCAGGACTAAACCAGGTCTAAACCAGGACTAAACCAGAACTAAACCAGAACTAAACCAGGACTAAACCAGAATTAAACCAGGACTAAACCAGGTCTAAACCAGGTCTTAACCAGGTCTAAACCAGGACTAAACCAGAATTAAACCAGGTCTAAACCTGATCTAAACCAGGACTAAACCAGGACTAAACCAAAATTAAACCAGGTCTAAACCAGGTCTAAACCAGGACTAAACCAGGACTAAACCAGGACTAAACCAGGACTAAACCAGGTCTTAACCAGGTCTAAACCAGGACTAAACCAGAATTAAACCAGGACTAAACCAGGACTAAACCAGAATTAAACCAGGACTAAACCAGGACTAAACCAGGACTAAACCAGGTCTAAACCTGATCTAAACCAGGACTAAACCAAAATTAAACCAGGTCTAAACCAGGACTAAACCAGGACTAAACCAGGACTAAACCAGGTCTAAACCAGGACTAAACCAGAACTAAACCAGAACTAAACCAGGTCTAAACCAGGTCTAAACCAGGACTAAACCAGAACTAAACCTGTCCTAAAACAGTCTTCAGTCAGGTTCAGGAACAATAAAGTTCTGTGTGTGATTGACAGCTGTATGAGCCTGTCCCGTCGCTGGAGGCTTTGGCCGAGCGCCTAGCGTTCTTTCAGCTTCAGTACAATGAGGCGGTGAGGGGCGGAGCCATGGACCTCGTCTTCTTCAAGGTATCAACAACAACAAACAACAAAAACGTGACAAACAAACGGCAACAATTCTTTAAAAAGTCACTTAAATGTGATTAATGGCAACTTACAGTGACAACACGCAACTGAGAGACTATTTGCACAAAAATGTGACCCAAAAAATGCCAATAGAGTAACAAAAAGCAACAAAAAATTGACAAAAAGCGACAAAAACTTTCTCTTCATCTCTCCAAACTCGGACTCAATCTCGTGCTAAAGCTCCTCGTTTCCACTGATGCTAACGACTATGTGGAGCCTTAGCAACACAAAGCTAGCGTAGCACGTTAGCAACAGCTGTTTCCTGTTTATGGCACTCGCTTTGTCAAGAGCCACAATCTGATATTTCCAGCTCATAAAGCGTCTGACGTTAGCATTAGCATTAGCATGACATAAAGAGAGGCTCAAACGCCCCTCACACACACACTAGCTTTAGACACGCCCCTCACACACACTAGCTTTAGACACGCCCCTCACACACACTAGCTTTAGCCACGCCCCTCACACGCACTAGCTTTAGACACGCCCCTCACACACACTAGCTTTAGCCACGCCCCTCACACGCACTAGCTTTAGCCACGCCCCTCACACACACTAGCTTTAGACACGCCCCTCACACACACTAGCTTTAGACACGCCCCTCACACACACTAGCTTTAGCCACGCCCCTCACACGCACTAGCTTTAGACACGCCCCTCACACACACACTAGCTTTAGCCACGCCCCTCACACACACTAGCTTTAGCCACGCCCCTCACACACACACTAGCTTTAGCCACGCCCCTCACACACACACTAGCTTTAGCCACGCCCCTCACACACACTAGCTTTAGCCACGCCCCTCACACACACGCTAGCTTTAGCCACGCTCCTCACACACACACTAGCTTTAGCCACACCCCTCACACACATTAGCTTTAACCCCTCAGGAGTGACTAAACGTCTCTTTCAAAGTGTGATTCCGTGTGTCTGACATGTCCTCGCAGGACGCGATGGTGCACCTGATGCGCGTGTCCCGGGTCCTTAACACGCCGCGGGGGAACGCACTGCTCGTGGGCGTCGGCGGCTCGGGGAAGCAGAGTCTGACACGCCTCGCCTCCTTCATCGCCGGGTACCAGACCTTCCAGATCACGCTGACCAGGTACAGGACCAGAGTGCCGTGACCCCCGTGACCCCCATGTCAGAGGAGGACGGGAGGGTTAAATGCACTCTCTGTCCCCTCCTCAGGTCGTACGGCTGCTCTAACTTCCTGGACGACCTGCGGGCGCTGTACAGACTGAGCGGGCAGCAGGGCGTGGGCGTCACCTTCCTCTTCACCGACAACGACATCAAGGACGAGGCGTTTCTCGGTCTGAACCAAACTCTTACATGAAGTGACCCCAGGAGTGACCCCAGGAGTGACCCCGGGAGTGACCCCAGGAGTGACCCCAGGAGTGACCCCAGGAGTGACCCCGGGAGTGACCCCGGGAGTGACCCCGGGAGTGACCCCAGGAGTGACTTCAGGAGTGACCTCAAGAGTGACCCCAGGAGTGACCCAGGAGTGACCCAGGAGTGACCCCGGGAGTGACCCCGGGAGTGACCCCAGGAGTGACTTCAGGAGTGACCTCAAGAGTGACCCCAGGAGTGACCCCAGGAGTGACTTCAGGAGTGACCTCAAGAGTGACCCCAGGAGTGACCCAGGAGTGACCCAGGAGTGACCCCGGGAGTGACCCCGGGAGTGACCCCAGGAGTGACTTCAGGAGTGACCTCAAGAGTGACCCTGAAAGTGACCCCAGGAGTGACCCCAGGAGTGACCCCAGGAGTGACCCCGGGAGTGACCCCAGGAGTGACTTCAGGAGTGACCTCAAGAGTGACCCCAGGAGTGACCCTGAAAGTGACCCCGGGAGTGACCCCAGGAGTGACCCCAGGAGTGACCCCGGGAGTGACCCCAGGAGTAACCCCGGGAGTGACCCCAGGGGTGACCTCAAAAGTGACCCCAGGAGTGACCCCAGGAGTGACCCCAGGAGTGACCCTGAAAGTGACCCCGGGAGTGACCCCAGGAGTGACCTCAAAAGTGACCCCAGGAGTGACCCCGGGAGTGACCCCAGGAGTGACTCCAGGAGTGACCCTAGGAGTGACCCCAGGAGTGACTTCAGGAGTGACCCCAGGAGTGACTTCAGGAGTGACCCCAGGAGTGACCCCAGGAGCGACTTCAGGAGTGACCCCAGGAGTGACCCCAGGAGTGACCCCAGGAGCGACTTCAGGAGTGACCTCAGGAGTGACCCCAGGAGTGACTTAAGGAGTGACCTCAGGAGCGACTTCAGGAGTGACCCCAGGAGTGACTTCAGGAGTGACCCCAGGAGCGACTTCAGGAGTGACCCCAGGAGTGACCCCAGGAGCGACTTCAGGAGTGACTTCAGGAGTGACCCCAGGAGTGACTTCAGGAGTGACCCCAGGAGTGACCCCAGGAGCGACTTCAGGAGTGACCTCAGGAGTGACTTCAGGAGTGACCCCAGGAGCGACTTCAGGAGCGACTTCAGGAGTGACCTCAGGAGTGACTTCAGGAGTGACCTCAGGAGTGACTTCAGGACTTCAGGAGTGACCCCAGGAGTGACTTCAGGAGTGACCCCAGGAGTGACCCCAGGAGTGACCCCAGGAGCGACCCCAGGAGCGACCCCACGAGTGACCCCAGGAGTGACCCCAGGAGTGACCCCAGGAGTGACTTCAGGAGTGACCTCAGGAGTGACCCCAGGAGCGACTTCAGGAGTGACCCCAGGAGTGACCTCAGGAGTGTCCCCGGGAGTGACCCCAGGAGTGACTTCAGGAGTGACCCCAGGAGTGACCCCAGGAGTGACCCCAGGAGCGACTTCAGGAGCGACTTCAGGAGTGACCTCAGGAGTGACTTCAGGAGTGACCTCAGGAGTGACTTCAGGACTTCAGGAGTGACCCCAGGAGTGACTTCAGGAGTGACCCCAGGAGTGACCCCAGGAGTGACCCCAGGAGCGACCCCAGGAGCGACCCCACGAGTGACCCCAGGAGTGACCCCAGGAGTGACTTCAGGAGTGACCCTAAGAGTGACCCCAGGAGTGACTTCAGGAGTGACCTCAGGAGTGACCCCAGGAGCGACTTCAGGAGTGACCCCAGGAGTGACCTCAGGAGTGTCCCCGGGAGTGACCGCGGGAGTGACCTCAGGAGTGACCCTGGGACTGACCCCCGGAGTGACCTCAGGAGTGACCCTAAGAGTGACCTCAGGAGTGTCCCCGGGATTGACCCCGGGAGTTACCCCGGGAGTGACCCCCGGAGTGACCCCAGGAGTGACCCTAAGAGTGACCCCAGGAGTGACTTCAGGAGTGACTTCAGGAGTGACCCCAGGAGTGACTTCAGGACTGACCTCAGGAGTGTCCCCGGGAGTGACCCCGGGAGTGACCTGAGGAGTGACCCTGGGACTGACCTCCGGAGTGACCCCAGGAGTGACCCTAAGAGTGACCTCAGGAGTGTCCCCGGGATTGACCCCGGGATTGACCCCGGGAGTGACCCCGGGAGTTACCCCGGGAGTGACCCCCGGAGTGACCCCAGGAGTGACCCTAGGAGTGACCTCAGGAGTGACCTCAGGAGTAGCCGCACAGAGTGACCTGGTTTGACTTTGTTCTTCAGAGTTCATGAATAACGTTTTGGCGAGTGGCGAAGTGTCCAACCTTTTCCCTCGGGACGAGCTCGATGACATCACTCAGGACCTGATCCCGGCCATGAAGAGACACGCCCCCAAACGACCTCCGACCCCCGAGAACCTCTACGACTACTTCCTGTCCCGAGTGCGAGCCAATCTCCACGTGGTTCTGTGCTTCTCCCCCATCGGAGACAAGTTCAGGTCCAGAGCTCTGAAGGTGAACCAGGACCAGAACCAAGACCAGAACCAGGACCAGAACCAGAACCAAGACCAGGACCAAGACCAGAACCAGGACCAGAACCAAGACCAGAACCAGGACCTGGACCAAGACCAGAACCAGGACCAGGACCAGAACCAGAACCAGAACCAGAACCAGAACCAGAACCAAGACCAGGACCAAGACCAGAACCAGGACCAGGACCAGAACCAGGACCAGAACCAAGACCAGGACCAAGACCAGAACCAGGACCAGGACCAGAACCAAGACCAGAACCAGGACCAGAACCAAGACCAGAACCAAGACCAGAACCAGGACCAGAACCAGAACCAAGACCAGGACCAAGACCAGAACCAGGACCAGGACCAGGACCAGGACCAGGACCAAGACCAGAACCAGGACCAGGACCAGGACCAGGACCAGGACCAAGACCAAGACCAAGACCAAGACCAAGACCAAGACCAAGACCAAGACCAAGACCAAGACCAAGACCAAGACCAAGACCAAGACCAAGACCAAGACCAAGACCAAGGGGGCCGGGGCCGGGGCCGGGACCAGGACCAGACAGTAGTAGCTTAAAACTGGTCTTAAACTGGACTTGAATTGGACTTGAAGTAGACTTAAACTGGACTAAGCCCTGTGTAAATCAGGCCCTAAAGCCGGTCTAACCCAGGTTCTGGTCCTCAGTTCCCGGGCCTGATCTCGGGCTGCACCGTGGACTGGTTCCAGCGTTGGCCCAAAGACGCTCTGGCAGCCGTGTCGCATCACTTCCTGTCTGAGTATTCTGAGCTGCGCTGCCCCCCGGAGGTCAAAGAGAGCGTGGTCCTGTCCATGGGGAGCTTCCAGGTCTGAAGATGTGTCTCTGATGAACACGTCTGCACGGGGAGGGCATCTGACATCTTTGTTCCTCTGCCGCAGGACGTGGTGGCAGAGAAATGTTCCCAATACTTCGAGCGTTTCCGGCGCCAGACGTTCGTCACGCCGCGCTCCTTCCTCTCCTTCATCAACAGCTACAAACTCATCTACTCCGAGAAGATGGGCCACGTGGGAACTCTGGCCCAGCGCATGCAAACCGGTCCGACCCATAATACACATGCGAACCGGTCCGACCCATAATACACATGCGAACCGGTCCGACCCATAATACACATGCGAACCGGTCCGACCCATAATACACATGCGAACCGGTCCGACCCATAATACACATGCGAACCGGTCCGACCCATAATACACATGCGAACCGGTCCGACCCATAATACACATGCGAACCGGTCCGACCCATAATACACATGCGAACCGGTCCGACCCATAATACACATGCGAACCGGTCCGACCCATAATACACATGCGAACCGGTCCGACCCATAATACACACGCGAACCGGTCCGACCCATAATACACACGTAAACTGGTCCGACCCATAATACACACGTAAACCGGTCCGACCCATAATACACACGCGAACCGGTCCGACCCATAATACACACGCGAACCGGTCCGACCCATAATACACACGCGAACCGGTCCGACCCATAATACACACGCGAACCGGTCCGACCCATAATACACACGCGAACCGGTCCGGCCCATAATACACACATGAACCGGTCCAACCCATATTACACACATGAACCGGTCCAACCCATATTACACACGTAAACCGGTCCGACCCATAATACACACGCAAACTTGTCCTTTAGTGACCTCTACAGGCCGCTGGGCAGTACTGCAGCTTCTCTGGTGACCTCTACAGGCCGCTGGGCAGTACTGCAGCTTCTCTGGTGACCTCTACAGGCCGCTGGGCAGTACTGCAGCTTCTCTGGTGTTTCTTTCAGGTCTGAGTAAACTGATGGAGGCTGAAGTGTCTGTGTCTGAACTGTCGGAGCAGCTGCTGCTGAAGGAGCAGGAGCTGGCCAGCGCCTCCCACAGGGCAGACGCAGTACTGCAGGAGGTCACAGAGAAGGCCCACGCTGCAGAGAAGGTCAGAGGCTTCATCACACACTATGTTTGAATGTGACACAGACACAAAGCACTTTAAATGTCTTCATTCATTGTTTGACACAAACACATTTACAGAGGATTTTGGACTAAACTCTGTGGGAGGAGCGTGTCTCTGTGGGAGGAGTGTGTCTCTGTGGGAGGAGTGTGTCTCTGTGGGAGGAGCGTGTCTGGAGTGTGTCTCTGTGGGAGGAGCGTGTCTCTGTGGGAGGAGTGTGTCTCTGTGGGAGGAGTGTGTCTCTGTGGGAGGAGTGTGTCTCTGTGGGAGGAGCGTGTCTCTGTGGGAGGAGCGTGTCTCTGTGGGAGGAGCGTGTCTGGAGTGTGTCTCTGTGGGAGGAGTGTGTCTCTGTGGGAGGAGTGTGTCTCTGTGGGAGGAGCGTGTCTCTGTGGGAGGAGCGTGTCTCTGTGGGAGGAGCGTGTCTCTGTGGGAGGAGCGTGTCTCTGTGGGAGGAGCGTGTCTCTGTGGGAGGAGCGTGTCTCTGTGGGAGGAGCGTGTCTGGAGTGTGTCTCTGTGGGAGGAGCGTGTCTCTGTGGGAGGAGCGTGTCTTTGTGGGAGGAGCGTGTCTGGAGTGTGTCTCTGTGGGAGGAGCGTGTCTCTGTGGGAGGAGTGTGTCTCTGTGGGAGGAGTGTGTCTCTGTGGGAGGAGTGTGTCTCTGTGGGAGGAGCGTGTCTCTGTGGGAGGAGCGTGTCTCTGTGGGAGGAGTGTGTCTCTGTGGGAGGAGCGTGTCTCTGTGGGAGGAGCGTGTCTCTGTGGGAGGAGCGTGTCTCTGTGGGAGGAGCGTGTCTGGAGTGTGTCTCTGTGGGAGGAGCGTGTCTCTGTGGGAGGAGCGTGTCTTTGTGGGAGGAGCGTGTCTGGAGTGTGTCTCTGTGGGAGGAGTGTGTCTCTGTGGGAGGAGTGTGTCTCTGTGGGAGGAGCCTGTCTCTGTGGGAGGAGCGTGTCTCTGTGGGAGGAGCGTGTCTGGAGTGTGTCTCTGTGGGAGGAGCGTGTCTCTGTGGGAGGAGTGTGTCTCTGTGGGAGGAGTGTGTCTGGAGTGTGTCTCTGTGGGAGGAGCGTGTCTCTGTGGGAGGAGTGTGTCTCTGTGGGAGGAGTGTGTCTCTGTGGGAGGAGTGTGTCTCTGTGGGAGGAGCGTGTCTCTGTGGGAGGAGCGTGTCTCTGTGGGAGGAGCGTGTCTGGAGTGTGTCTCTGTGGGAGGAGCGTGTCTCTGTGGGAGGAGTGTGTCTCTGTGGGAGGAGCGTGTCTCTGTGGGAGGAGCGTGTCTCTGTGGGAGGAGCGTGTCTCTGTGGGAGGAGCGTGTCTCTGTGGGAGGAGCGTGTCTCTGTGGGAGGAGCGTGTCTCTGTGGGAGGAGCGTGTCTGGAGTGTGTCTCTGTGGGAGGAGCGTGTCTCTGTGGGAGGAGCGTGTCTTTGTGGGAGGAGCGTGTCTGGAGTGTGTCTCTGTGGGAGGAGCGTGTCTCTGTGGGAGGAGTGTGTCTCTGTGGGAGGAGTGTGTCTCTGTGGGAGGAGTGTGTCTCTGTGGGAGGAGCGTGTCTCTGTGGGAGGAGCGTGTCTCTGTGGGAGGAGTGTGTCTCTGTGGGAGGAGCGTGTCTCTGTGGGAGGAGCGTGTCTCTGTGGGAGGAGCATGTCTCTGTGGGAGGAGCGTGTCTGGAGCGTGTCTCTGTGGGAGGAGTGTGTCTCTGTGGGAGGAGCGTGTCTCTGTGGGAGGAGTGTGTCTCTGTGGGAGGAGTGTGTCTCTGTGGGAGGAGTGTGTCTCTGTGGGAGGAGTGTGTCTCTGTGGGAGGAGCGTGTCTCTGTGGGAGGAGCGTGTCTCTGTGGGAGGAGTGTGTCTCTGTGGGAGGAGCGTGTCTCTGTGGGAGGAGCGTGTCTCTGTGGGAGGAGCATGTCTCTGTGGGAGGAGCGTGTCTGGAGTGTGTCTCTGTGGGAGGAGCGTGTCTCTGTGGGAGGAGCGTGTCTTTGTGGGAGGAGCGTGTCTGGAGTGTGTCTCTGTGGGAGGAGTGTGTCTCTGTGGGAGGAGTGTGTCTCTGTGGGAGGAGCCTGTCTCTGTGGGAGGAGCGTGTCTGGAGTGTGTCTCTGTGGGAGGAGCCTGTCTCTGTGGGAGGAGCGTGTCTGGAGTGTGTCTCTGTGGGAGGAGCGTGTCTCTGTGGGAGGAGCGTGTCTGGAGTGTGTCTCTGTGGGAGGAGCGTGTGTCTGTGGGAGGAGTGTGTCTCTGTGGGAGGAGCGTTTCTCTGTGGGAGGAGCGTGTCTCTGGGAGGAGCGTGTCTCTGTGGGAGGAGTGTGTCTCTGTGGGAGGAGCCTGTCTCTGTGGGAGGAGCGTGTCTCTGTGGGAGGAGCCTGTCTCTGTGGGAGGAGCGTGTCTCTGTGGGAGGAGCGTGTCTCTGTGGGAGGAGCGTGTCTCTGTGGGAGGAGCGTTTCTCTGTGGGAGGAGCGTGTCTCTGTGGGAGGAGCGTGTCTCTGTGGGAGGAGTTTGTCTCTGTGGGAGGAGTTTGTCTCTGTGGGAGGAGCGTGTCTCTGTGGGAGGAGCGTGTCTCTGTGGGAGGAGCGTGTCTCTGTGGGAGGAGCGTGTCTCTGTGGGAGGAGCGTGTCTCTGTGGGAGGAGTTTGTCTCTGTGGGAGGAGCGTGTCTCTGTGGGAGGAGTGTGTCTCTGTGGGAGGAGCGTGTCTCTGTGGGAGGAGCGTGTCTCTGTGGGAGGAGTGTGTCTCTGTGGGAGGAGTGTGTCTCTGTGGGAGGAGCGTGTCTCTGTGGGAGGAGTGTGTCTCTGTGGGAGGAGCGTGTCTCTGTGGGAGGAGCGTGTCTCTGTGGGAGGAGTGTGTCTCTGTGGGAGGAGCGTGTCTCTGTGGGAGGAGCGTGTCTCTGTGGGAGGAGCGTGTCTCTGTGGGAGGAGCGTGTCTCTGTGGGAGGAGCGTGTCTTTGTGGGAGGAGCGTGTCTGGAGTGTGTCTCTGTGGGAGGAGCGTGTCTCTGTGGGAGGAGCGTGTCTGGAGTGTGTCTCTGTGGGAGGAGTGTGTCTCTGTGGGAGGAGCCTGTCTCTGTGGGAGGAGCGTGTCTGGAGTGTGTCTCTGTGGGAGGAGCGTGTCTCTGTGGGAGGAGCGTGTCTCTGTGGGAGGAGCGTGTCTCTGTGGGAGGAGCCTGTCTCTGTGGTAGGAGCGTGTCTCTGTGGGAGGAGCGTGTCTCTGTGGGAGGAGCGTGTCTCTGTGGGAGGAGCGTGTCTGGAGTGTGTCTCTGTGGGAGGAGCGTGTCTCTGTGGGAGGAGCGTGTCTCTGTGGGAGGAGCGTGTCTCTGGGAGGAGCGTGTCTCTGTGGGAGGAGCCTGTCTCTGTGGGAGGAGCGTGTCTCTGTGGGAGGAGCCTGTCTCTGTGGGAGGAGCGTGTCTCTGTGGGAGGAGTGTGTCTCTGTGGGAGGAGCGTGTCTCTGTGGGAGGAGCGTTTCTCTGTGGGAGGAGCGTGTCTCTGTGGGAGGAGCGTGTCTCTGTGGGAGGAGTGTGTCTCTGTGGGAGGAGTGTGTCTCTGTGGGAGGAGCGTGTCTCTGTGGGAGGAGCGTGTCTCTGTGGGAGGAGTGTGTCTCTGTGGGAGGAGCGTGTCTCTGTGGGAGGAGCGTGTCTCTGTGGGAGGAGCGTGTCTCTGTGGGAGGAGCGTGTCTTTGTGGGAGGAGCGTGTCTGGAGTGTGTCTCTGTGGGAGGAGTGTGTCTCTGTGGGAGGAGTGTGTCTCTGTGGGAGGAGCCTGTCTCTGTGGGAGGAGCGTGTCTGGAGTGTGTCTCTGTGGGAGGAGCGTGTCTGGAGTGTGTCTCTGTGGGAGGAGCGTGTCTCTGTGGGAGGAGCGTGTCTGGAGTGTGTCTCTGTGGGAGGAGTGTGTCTCTGTGGGAGGAGCCTGTCTCTGTGGGAGGAGCGTGTCTGGAGTGTGTCTCTGTGGGAGGAGCGTGTCTCTGTAGGAGGAGCGTGTCTCTGTGGGAGGAGCGTGTCTCTGTGGGAGGAGCCTGTCTCTGTGGTAGGAGCGTGTCTCTGTGGGAGGAGCGTGTCTCTGTGGGAGGAGCGTGTCTCTGTGGGAGGAGCGTGTCTCTGTGGGAGGAGCGTGTCTCTGTGGGAGGAGCCTGTCTCTGTGGTAGGAGCGTGTCTCTGTGGGAGGAGTGTGTCTCTGTGGGAGGAGCATGTCTCTGTGGGAGGAGCGTGTCTCTGTGGGAGGAGCGTGTCTCTGTGGGAGGAGTGTGTCTCTGTGGGAGGAGCCTGTCTCTGTGGGAGGAGCGTGTCTCTGTGGGAGGAGCCTGTCTCTGTGGGAGGAGCGTGTCTCTGTGGGAGGAGTGTGTCTCTGTGGGAGGAGCGTGTCTCTGTGGGAGGAGCGTGTCTCTGGGAGGAGCGTGTCTCTGGGAGGAGCGTGTCTCTGTGGGAGGAGCGTGTCTCTGTGGGAGGAGCGTGTCTCTGTGGGAGGAGCGTGTCTCTGTGGGAGGAGTTTGTCTCTGTGGGAGGAGTGTGTCTCTGTGGGAGGAGCCTGTCTCTGTGGGAGGAGCGTGTCTCTGTGGGAGGAGCGTGTCTCTGTGGGAGGAGCGTGTCTGGAATGTCTCTGTGGGAGGAGTGTGTCTCTGTGGGAGGAGCGTGTCTCTGTGGGAGGAGCGTGTCTGGAGTGTGTCTCTGTGGGAGGAGTGTGTCTCTGTGGGAGGAGCCTGTCTCTGTGGGTGGAGCGTGTCTGGAGTGTGTCTCTGTGGGAGGAGTGTGTCTCTGTGGGAGGAGCGTGTCTCTGTGGGAGGAGCGTGTCTCTGTGGGAGGAGCGTGTCTCTGTGGGAGGAGCCTGTCTCTGTGGTAGGAGCGTGTCTCTGTGGGAGGAGCGTGTCTCTGTGGGAGGAGCGTGTCTCTGTGGGAGGAGCGTGTCTCTGTGGGAGGAGTTTGTCTCTGTGGGAGGAGTGTGTCTCTGTGGGAGGAGCCTGTCTCTGTGGGAGGAGCGTGTCTCTGTGGGAGGAGCGTGTCTCTGTGGGAGGAGCGTGTCTGGAGTGTGTCTCTGTGGG
The DNA here is from genome assembly GCF_026437365.1 of Eucyclogobius newberryi. Lineage (NCBI taxonomy): Eukaryota > Metazoa > Chordata > Actinopteri > Gobiiformes > Gobiidae > Eucyclogobius > Eucyclogobius newberryi. Next base: position 2,709,527 of record NW_027315812.1, read on the forward strand.
AGGAGTGTGTCTCTGTGGGAGGAGCCTGTCTCTGTGGGAGGAGCGTGTCTGGAGTGTGTCTCTGTGGGAGGAGTGTGTCTCTGTGGGAGGAGCGTGTCTCTGTGGGAGGAGCGTGTCTCTGTGGGAGGAGCGTGTCTCTGTGGGAGGAGCCTGTCTCTGTGGTAGGAGCGTGTCTCTGTGGGAGGAGCGTGTCTGGAGTGTGTCTCTGTGGGAGGAGCGTGTCTGGAGTGTGTCTCTGTGGGAGGAGTGTGTCTCTGTGGGAGGAGCCTGTCTCTGTGGGAGGAGCGTGTCTGGAGTGTGTCTCTGTGGGAGGAGTGTGTCTCTGTGGGAGGAGCGTGTCTCTGTGGGAGGAGCGTGTCTCTGTGGGAGGAGCGTGTCTCTGTGGGAGGAGCCTGTCTCTGTGGTAGGAGCGTGTCTCTGTGGGAGGAGCGTGTCTCTGGGAGGAGCCTGTCTCTGTGGGAGGAGCGTGTCTCTGTGGGAGGAGCGTGTCTCTGTGGGAGGAGTGTGTCTCTGTGGGAGGAGCCTGTCTCTGTGGGAGGAGCGTGTCTCTGTGGGAGGAGTGTGTCTCTGTGGGAGGAGCCTGTCTCTGTGGGAGGAGCGTGTCTCTGTGGGAGGAGCCTGTCTCTGTGGGAGGAGTGTGTCTCTGTGGGAGGAGCGTGTCTGGAGTGTGTCTCTGTGGGAGGAGTGTGTCTCTGTGGGAGGAGCTTGTCTCTGTGGGAGGAGCGTGTCTCTGGGAGGAGCCTGTCTCTGTGGGAGGAGCCTGTCTCTGTGGGAGGAGCTACTTTAAGGCCTGATCCCATTGTGTTTCAGTTGTGTGTGTGTGTGTGTTTCAGGTGTGTGTGTGTGTGTTTCAAGTGTGTGTGTGTGTGTGTGTGTTTCAGGTGTGTATGTTTGTGTTTCAGGTGTGTGTGTGTGTGTGTGTTTCAGGTGTGTATGTGTGTGTTTCAGGTGTGTGTGTGTTTCAGGTGTGTGTGTGTTTCAGGTGTGTGTGTGTGTATGTGTGTGTTTCAGGTGTGTGCGTGTTTCAGGTGTGTGTGTGTGTGTGTGTGTTTCAGGTGTGTGTGTTTCAGGTGTGTATGTGTGTGTTTCAGGAGTGTGTGTGTGTGTGTTTAAGGGGGGGGGGTGTTTCAGGTGAAACAGCAGGTATGTGTGTGTGTGTGTGTGTGTTTCAGGTGTTTGTGTAACAGGTGTGTGTGTGTGTGTTTCAGGTGAAACAGCAGGTGTGTGTGTGTGTGTGTCAGGTGTGTGTTTCAGGTGTGTTTATTTCAGGTGAAACAGCAGGTGTGTGTCTGTGTGTGTGTTTCAGGTGTGTGTGTGTGTGTTTCAGGTGTGTGTGTGTTTCAGGTGTGTATGTTTGTGTTTCAGGTGTGTGTGTGTGTGTGTGTTTCAGGTGTGTATGTGTGTGTTTCAGGTGTGTGTGTGTTTCAGGTGTGTGTGTGTTTCAGGTGTGTGTGTGTGTGTGTGTGTATGTGTGTGTTTCAGGCGTGTGTGTTTCAGGTGTGTATGTGTGTGTTTCAGGAGTGTGTGTGTGTGTGTGTTTAAGGGGGGGGGGGTGTTTCAGGTGAAACAGCAGGTATGTGTGTGTGTGTGTGTGTTTCAGGTGTTTGTGTAACAGGTGTGTGTGTGTGTGTTTCAGGTGAAACAGCAGGTGTGTGTGTGTGTGTGTCAGGTGTGTGTTTCAGGTGTGTTTATTTCAGGTGAAACAGCAGGTGTGTGTTTGTGTGTGTGTTTCAGGTGTGTGTGTGTGTTTCAGATGTGTGTTGTGTGTTTCAGGTGAAACAGCAGGTGTTTGTGTGTGTGTGTGTGTTTCAGGTGTGTTGTGTGTTTCAGGTGAAACAGCAGGTTCAGACAGTGAAAGATCGAGCTCAGTTGATCGTAGACGAGATCGAGGCCGATAAATCTGTGGCTGAATTAAAGCTGAAGGCGGCGAAGCCTGCGCTGGAGGCAGCAGAGGCCGCACTGCAGGTACACAACTACACACAACTACACACAACTACACACAACTACACACAACTACACACAACACTACACACAACACTACACAAGCCTGCGCTGGAGGCAGCAGAGGCCGCACTGCAGGTACACAACTACACACAACTACACACAACTACACACAACTACACACAACACTACACACAACACTACACAAGCCTGCGCTGGAGGCAGCAGAGGCCGCACTGCAGGTACACAACTACACACAACTACACACAACTACACACAACTACACACAACTACACACAACTACACACAACACTACACACAACACTACACAAGCCTGCGCTGGAGGCAGCAGAGGCCGCACTGCAGGTACACAACTACACACAACTACACACAACTACACACAACTACACACAACACTACACACAACACTACACAAGCCTGCGCTGGAGGCAGCAGAGGCCGCACTGCAGGTACACAACTACACACAACTACACACAACTACACACAACTACACACAACTACACACAACACTACACAAGCCTGCGCTGGAGGCAGCAGAGGCCGCACTGCAGGTACACAACTACACACAACTACACACAACTACACACAACTACACACAACTACACACAACACTACACAAGCCTGCGCTGGAGGCAGCAGAGGCCGCACTGCAGGTACACAACTACACACAACTACACACAACTACACACAACTACACACAACACTACACACAACACTACACAAGCCTGCGCTGGAGGCAGCAGAGGCCGCACTGCAGGTACACAACTACACACAACTACACACAACTACACACAACTACACACAACTACACACAACACTACACACAACACTACACAAGCCTGCGCTGGAGGCAGCAGAGGCCGCACTGCAGGTACACAACTACACACAACTACAAACAACACTACACACAACACGACACACGACACACAACACACGACACACAACACGACACACAACATGACACATGACACACGACACACAACACGACACACAACATGACACATGACACACAACACACGACACACAACACTACACACAACACGACACACGACACACAACACACGACACACAACACGACACACAACATGACACATGACACACGACACACAACACACGACACACAACACGACACACAACATGACACATGACACACGACACACAACACGACACACAACATGACACATGACACACGACACACGACACACAACACGACACACAACACGACACACAACATGACACATGACACACGACACACAACACGACACACAACATGACACATGACACACGACACACGACACACAACACGACACACAACACGACACACAACATGACACATGACACACGACACACAACACGACACACAACATGACACATGACACACGACACACAACACACGACACACAACACGACACACAACATGACACATGACACACGACACACAACACGACACACAACATGACACATGACACACGACACACGACACACAACACGACACACAACACGACACACAACATGACACATGACACACGACACACAACACGACACACAACATGACACATGACACACGACACACGACACACAACACGACACACAACACGACACACAACATGACACATGACACACGACACACAACACGACACACAACATGACACATGACACACGACACACGACACACAACACGACACACAACACGACACACAACATGACACATGACACACGACACACAACAATCACAGTGTGTGTCACGTTTCAGACGATCAAACCCGGCGACATTGCGACTGTGAGGAAGCTTCAGAAGCCTCCACATCTGATCATGAGGATCATGGACGCCGTCGTGCTCATGTTCCAGAGGAAGGTACAAGCTCCCCCGACTCGCCCGACTCTCCCGACTCTCCCGACTCCCCCGACTCGCCCGACTCGCCCGACTCCCCCGACTCGCCCGACTCTCCCGACTCTCCCGACTCCCCCGACTCGCCCGACTCGCCCGACTCACCCGACTCACCCGACTCCCCCGACTCGCCCGACTCGCCCGACTCCCCCGACTCGCCCGACTCTCCCGACTCTCCCGACTCCCCCGACTCGCCCGACTCACCCGACTCCCCCGACTCGCCCGACTCGCCCGACTCTCCCGACTCTCCCGACTCCCCCGACTCCCCCGACTCGCCCGACTCGCCCGACTCGCCCGACTCCCCCGACTCGCCCGACTCGCCCGACTCCCCCGACTCGCCCGACTCCCCCGACTCGCCCGACTCCCCCGACTCCCCCGACTCGCCCGACTCCCCCGACTCCCCCGACGTGCCAATCCCGCCACATTCATCAATCAGAATCAGTCTCAGGTGAACGAGTTTCGCATGTGACAACACCTCTACTGCGCATGTGACAACACCTCTACTGCGCATGTGACAACACCTCTACTGCGCATGTGACAACACCTCTACTGCGCATGTGACAACACCTCTACTGCGCATGTGACAACACCTCTACTGCGCATGTGACAACACCTCTACTGCGCATGTGACAACACCTCTACTGCGCATGTGACAACACCTCTACTGCGCATGTGACAACACCTCTACTGCGCATGTGACAACACCTCTACTGCGCATGTGACAACACCTCTACTGCGCATGTGACAACACCTCTACTGCGCATGTGACAACACCTCTACTGCGCATGTGACAACACCTCTACTGCGCATGTGACAACACCTCTACTGCGCATGTGACAACACCTCTACTGCGCATGTGACAACACCTCTACTGCGCATGTGACAACACCTCTACTGCGCATGTGACAACACCTCTACTGCGCATGTGACACCTCTACTGCGCATGTGACAACACCTCTACTGCGCATGTGACAACACCTCTACTGCGCATGTGACAACACCTCTACTGCGCATGTGACACCTCTACTGCATGTGACAACACCTCTACTGCGCATGTGACAACACCTTTACTGCGCATGTGACAACACCTTTACTGCATGTGACAACACCTCTACTGCGCATCTGACAACACCTCTACTGCGCATGTGACAACACCTCTACTGCATGTGACAACACCTCTACTGCGCATGTGACAACACCTCTACTGCGCATGTGACAACACCTCTACTGCATGTGACAACACCTCTACTGCATGTGACAACACCTCTACTGCATGTGACACCTCTACTGCACAGGTGACAACACCTCTACTGCGCATGTGACACCTCTACTGCGCATGTGACAACACCTCTACTGCGCATGTGACAACACCTCTACTGCGCATGTGACAACACCTCTACTGCGCATGTGACAACACCTCTACTGCGCATGTGACAACACCTCTACTGCGCATCTGACAACACCTCTACTGCGCATGTGACAACACCTCTACTGCGCATGTGACAACACCTCTACTGCGCATGTGACAACACCTCTACTGCGCATGTGACAACACCTCTACTGCGCATGTGACAACACCTCTACTGCGCATGTGACAACACCTCTACTGCGCATGTGACAACACCTCTACTGCGCATGTGACAACACCTCTACTGCGCATGTGACAACACCTCTACTGCGCATGTGACAACACCTCTACTGCGCATGTGACAACACCTCTACTGCGCATGTGACAACACCTCTACTGCGCATGTGACAACACCTCTACTGCGCATGTGACAACACCTCTACTGCGCATGTGACAACACCTCTACTGCGCATGTGACAACACCTCTACTGCGCATGTGACAACACCTCTACTGCGCATGTGACAACACCTCTACTGCGCATGTGACAACACCTCTACTGCGCATGTGACAACACCTCTACTGCGCATGTGACAACACCTCTACTGCGCATGTGACAACACCTCTACTGCGCATGTGACACCTCTACTGCATGTGACAACACCTCTACTGCGCATGTGACAACACCTTTACTGCGCATGTGACAACACCTTTACTGCATGTGACAACACCTCTACTGCGCATCTGACAACACCTCTACTGCGCATGTGACAACACCTCTACTGCATGTGACAACACCTCTACTGCGCATGTGACAACACCTCTACTGCGCATGTGACAACACCTCTACTGCATGTGACAACACCTCTACTGCGCATGTGACAACACCTCTACTGCATGTGACAACACCTCTACTGCGCATGTGACACCACCTCTACTGCGCATGTGACACCACCTCTACTGCGCATGTGACAACACCTCTACTGCATGTGACAACACCTCTACTGCGCATGTGACAACACCTCTACTGCATGTGACACCTCTACTGCACAGGTGACAACACCTCTACTGCGCATGTGACACCTCTACTGCGCATGTGACAACACCTCTACTGCGCATGTGACAACACCTCTACTGCGCATGTGACAACACCTCTACTGCGCATGTGACAACACCTCTACTGCGCATGTGACAACACCTCTACTGCGCATGTGACAACACCTCTACTGCGCATCTGACAACACCTCTACTGCGCATGTGACAACACCTCTACTGCGCATGTGACAACACCTCTACTGCGCATGTGACAACACCTCTACTGCGCATGTGCACAGAGAGCACGAGCGCGCCGTACACGCGCCTGTGCACAGTGACCGGGGCGCCGAGAGCGCGCGTCCGGTGCCTAAACCTTTCAAATGTACACGCGCTCAAATTCTGCGTCGGGCGCGATGAGGCCGCGGCGTCTGTACGTAGCTTAGTCCTCTGCTGTTTTAGGTCTTGATGTGATTGTGTTTATTCCCCAGATTGACCCGGTGACCCCTGACCCCGAGCGCCCCTGCCCTCGTCCGTCCTGGGCCGAGGCCATGAAGCTGATGCAGAACTCGTCCTTCCTCAGCTCGCTCCTCAACTTCAGCAAGGTCCCAGCGCTACTGTCGTTAGCCTCATTTCATCTGCTGCTGTCGTTAGCCTCATTTCATCTGCTGCTGTCGTTAGCCTCATTTCAACTGCTGCTGTCGTTAGCCTCATTTCAACTGCTGCTGTCGTTAGCCTCATTTCAACTGCTGCTGTCGTTAGCCTCATTTCATCTGCTGCTGTCGTTAGCCTCATTTCATCTGCTGCTGTCGTTAGCCTCATTTCAACTGCTGCTGTCGTTAGCCTCATTTCAACTGCTGCTGTCGTTAGCCTCATTTCAACTGCTGCTGTCTTAGCCTCATTTCATCTGCTGCTGTCGTTAGCCTCATTTCAACTGCTGCTGTCTTTAGCCTCATTTCAACTGCTGCTGTCGTTAGCCTCATTTCAACTGCTGCTGTCTTTAGCCTCATTTCATCTGCTGCTGTCGTTAGCCTCATTTCATCTGCTGCTGTCGTTAGCCTCATTTCAACTGCTGCTGTCGTTAGCCTCATTTCAACTGCTGCTGTCGTTAGCCTCATTTCAACTGCTGCTGTCTTTAGCCTCATTTCATCTGCTGCTGTCGTTAGCCTCATTTCATCTGCTGCTGTCGTTAGCCTCATTTCAACTGCTGCTGTCGTTAGCCTCATTTCAACTGCTGCTGTCGTTAGCCTCATTTCATCTGCTGCTGTCGTTAGCCTCATTTCATCTGCTGCTGTTGTTAGCCTCATTTCAACTGCTGCTGTCGTTAGCCTCATTTCATCTGCTGCTGTCGTTAGCCTCATTTCAACTGCTGCTGTCGTTAGCCTCATTTCAACTGCTGCTGTCGTTAGCCTCATTTCAACTGCTGCTGTCGTTAGCCTCATTTCATCTGCTGCTGTCGTTAGCCTCATTTCATCTGCTGCTGTCGTTAGCCTCATTTCATCTGCTGCTGTCGTTAGCCTCATTTCATCTGCTGCTGTCGTTAGCCTCATTTCATCTGCTGCTGTCGTTAGCCTCATTTCATCTGCTCCTCTCTTGTGAAAGGCGTGGCATTCTTCAGGTGTCAGTTTGAGACGAGCAGCTGAAGCGTCTGGAGCCACTTTAAGAGCTCTGAGTTGCGTCTGTGGAAAGTCCCTGTGTTTAAACGGACCCTGCAGCTGTTCAGAGCCAGAGCCGTGCTGACGGAGCCGATAATCCACAAACATCCGGGCAATGCCAAGGGCCGCTCCGAGGGGGCCGCTCCGAGGGCCGCTCCGAGGGCCGCTCCGAGGGCCGCTCCGAGGGCCGCTCCGAGGGCCGCTCCGAGGGCCGCTCCGAGGGCCGCTCCGAGGGCCGCTCCGAGAGCCGCTCTGAGAGCCGCTCTGAGCCTCTGAGGGCCGCTCTGAGGGCCGCTCTGAGGGCCGCTCTGAGAGCCGCTCTGAGCCTCTGAGGGCCGCTCCGAGGGCCGCTCCGAGGGCCGCTCCGAGGGCCGCTCCGAGGGCCGCTCCGAGGGCCGCTCTGAGGGCCGCTCTGAGAGCCGCTCTGAGGGCCTCTCTGACGTTCCAAGGGCCGCTCTGACGCTTTGAGGGCCGCTCCGAGGGCCGCTCTGAGGGCCGCTCCGAGGGCCTCTCTGAGGCTCTGAGGGCCGCTCTGAGGGCCGCTCTGACGCTCTGAGAGCCGCTCCGAGGGCCGCTCTGAGGGCCACTCCGAGGGCCTCTCTGACGCTCTGAGGACCTCTCTGACGCTCTGAGGACCTCTCTGACGCTCTGAGGGCCGCTCTGACGCTCTGAGGGCCTCTCTGACACTCTGAGAGCCGCTCTGAGGGCCGCTCTGACGCTCTGAGGGCCGCTCTGACGCTCTGAGAGCCGCTCTGAGGGCCTCTCTGACACTCTGAGAGCCGCTCTGAGGGCCTCTCTGACACTCTGAGAGCCGCTCTGAGGGCCTCTCTGACGTTCCAAATGCCGCTCTGACGCTCTGAGGGCCGCCCCGAGGGCCTCTCTGAGGCTCCGAGGGCCGCTCTGATGCTCTGAGAGCCGCTCTGAGGGCCTCTCTAACGTTCCAAGGGCCGCTCTGAGGGCCGCTCTGAGGGCCGCTCTGAGGGCCGTTCCGATGAATCTGCTTGGTGTCTGTCCCAGGACTCGATCACGGAGGAGATGGTGGAGCTCGTCGCCCCCTATCTGCAGATGGAGGACTACAACATGGACTCAGCCAAAAGAACCTGTGGTAACGTGGCAGGACTCTGCTCCTGGACCCAAGCCATGGTCGACTTCTACGCCATCAACAAGGAAGTGCTGCCACTCAAGGTAGTCCTGGTTTAGTCCTGGTTTAGTCCTGGTTTAGTCCTGGTTTAGTCCTGCTTTAGTCCTGGTTTAGTCCTGCTTTAGTCCTGCTTTAGTCCTGCTTTAGTCCTGCTTTAGTCCTGGTTTAGTCCTGCTTTAGTCCTGCTTTAGTCCTGCTTTAGTCCTGGTTTAGTCCTGCTTTAGTCCTGCTTTAGTCCTGCTTTAGTCCTGCTTTAGTCCTGCTTTAGTCCTGCTTTAGTCCTGGTTTAGTCCTGCTTTAGTCCTGCTTTAGTCCTGGTTTAGTCCTGCTTTAGTCCTGGTTTAGTCCTGCTTTAGTCCTGGTTTAGTCCTGCTTTAGTCCTGGTTTAGTCCTGCTTTAGTCCTGGTTTAGTCCTGGTTTAGTCCTGCTTTAGTCCTGCTTTAGTCCTGCTTTAGTCCTGGTTTAGTCCTGCTTTAGTCCTGGTTTAGTCCTGGTTTAGTCCTAGTTTAGTCCTGGTTTAGTCCTGCTTTAGTCCTGCTTTAGTCCTGCTTTAGTCCCGCTTTAGTCCTGCTTTAGTCCTGGTTTAGTCCTGCTTTAGTCCTGCTTTAGTCCTGGTTTAGTCCTGGTTTAGTCCTGCTTTAGTCCTGCTTTAGTCCTGCTTTAGTCCTGGTTTAGTCTTGCTTTAGTCCTGGTTTAGTCCTGCTTTAGTCCTGCTTTAGTCCTGGTTTAGTCCTGCTTTAGTCCTGCTTTAGTCCTGGTTTAGTCCTGCTTTAGTCCTGGTTTAGTCCTGGTTTAGTCCTGCTTTAGTCCTGCTTTAGTCCTGCTTTAGTCCTGGTTTAGTCCTGCTTAAGTCCTGGTTTAGTCCTGCTTTAGTCCTGCTTTAGTCCTGGTTTAGTCCTGCTTTAGTCCTGCTTTAGTCCTGGTTTAGTCCTGCTTTAGTCCTGCTTTAGTCCTGGTTTAGTCCTGCTTTAGTCCTGGTTTAGTCCTGCTTTAGTCCTGCTTTAGTCCTGGTTTAGTCCTGGTTTAGTCCTAGTTTAGTCCTGCTTTAGTCCTGGTTTAGTCCTGCTTTAGTCCTGCTTTAGTCCTGGTTTAGTCCTGCTTTAGTCCTGCTTTAGTCCTGCTGTAGTCCTGCTTTAGTCCTGCTTTAGACCTGCTTTAGTCCTGCTTTAGTCCTGGTTTAGTCCTGCTTTAGTCCTGGTTTAGTCCTGCTTTAGTCCTGCTTTAGTCCTGGTTTAGTCCTGCTTTAGTCCTGCTTTAGTCCTGGTTTAGTCCTGGTTTAGTCCTAATTTAGTCCTAATTTAGTCCTGCTTTAGTCCTGGTTTAGTACTGGTTTAGTCCTGGTTTAGTCCTGGTTTAGTCCTGGTTTAGTCCTGCTTTAGTCCTGCTTTAGTCCTGCTTTAGTCCTGCTTTAGTCCTGGTTTAGTCCTGGTTTAGTCCTGCTTTAGTCCTGGTTTAGTCCTGCTTTAGTCCTGCTTTAGTCCTGGTTTAGTCCTGCTTAAGTCCTGCTTAAGTCCTGCTTTAGTCCTGCTTTAGTCCTGGTTTAGTCCTGCTTTAGTCCTGGTTTAGTCCTGGTTTAGTCCTGCTTTAGTCCTGGTTTAGTCCTGGTTTAGTCCTACTTTAGTCCTGCTTTAGTCCTGCTTTAGTCCTGGTTTAGTCCTGCTTTAGTCATGCTTTAGTCCTGGTTTAGGCCTGCTTTAGTCCTGCTTTAGTCCTGCTTTAGTCCTGCTTTAGGCCTGCTTTAGGCCTGGTTTAGGCCTGCTTTAGGCCTGCTTTAGTCCTGCTTTAGTCCTGCTTTAGTCCTGGTTTAGTCCTGCTTTAGTCCTGCTTTAGTCCTGGTTTAGTCCTGGTTTAGTCCTGCTTTAGTCCTGCTTTAGTCCTGGTTTAGTCCTGCTTTAGTCCTGGTTTAGTCCTGCTTTAGTCCTGGTTTAGGCCTGGTTTAGTCCTGCTTTAGTCCTGGTTTAGTCCTGCTTTAGTCCTGCTTTAGTCCTGGTTTAGTCCTGCTTTAGTCCTGGTTTAGTCCTGGTTTAGTCCTGCTTTAGTCCTGGTTTAGTCCTGCTTTAGTCCTGCTTTAGTCCTGGTTTAGTCCTGGTTTAGTCATGGTTTAGTCCTGCTTTAGTCCTGGTTTAGGCCTGGTTTAGTCCTGCTTTAGTCCTGATTTAGTCCTGCTTTAGTCCTGGTTTAGGCCTGGTTTAGTCCTGCTTTAGTCCTGGTTTAGACCTGCTTTAGTCCTGGTTTAGTCCTGCTTTAGTCCTGCTTTAGTCCTGCTTTAGTCCTGGTTTAGGCCTGGTTTAGTCCTGCTTTAGTCCTGCTTTAGTCCTGGTTTAGTCCTGCTTTAGTCCTGGTTCAGACCTGCTTTAGTCCTGGTTTAGTCCTGCTTTAGTCCTGGTTTAGTCCTGCTTTAGTCCTGCTTTAGTCCTGCTTTAGTCCTGGTTTAGGCCTGGTTTAGTCCTGCTTTAGTCCTGCTTTAGTCCTGCTTTAGTCCTGGTTTAGGCCTGGTTTAGTCCTGCTTTAGTCCTGGTTTAGACCTGCTTTAGTCCTGGTTTAGTCCTGCTTTAGTCCTGGTTTAGTCCTGCTATAGTCCTGCTTTAGTCCTGCTTTAGTCCTGGTTTAGTCCTGCTTTAGTCCTGCTTTAGTCCTGGTTTAGTCATGCTTTAGTCCTGGTTTAGTCCTGGTTTAGTCCTGCTTTAGTCCTGCTTTAGTCCTGCTTTAGTCCTGGTTTAGTCCTGGTTTAGTCCTGCTTTAGTCCTGCTTTAGTCCTGGTTTAGTCCTGGTTTAGGCCTGCTTTAGTCCTGCTTTAGTCCTGATTTAGTCCTGCTTTAGGCCTGCTTTAGGCCTGGTTTAGTCCTGCTTTAGTCCTGCTTTAGTCCTGCTTTAGTCCTGCTTTAGACCCGCTTTAGTCCTGGTTTAGTCCTGCTTTAGTCCTGCTTTAGTCCTGCTTTAGTCCTGGTTTAGTCCTGCTTTAGTCCTGGTTTAGTCCTGCTTTAGTCCTGGTTTAGTCCTGGTTTAGTTCTGCTTAAGTCCTGGTTTAGTCCTGCTTTAGTCCTGCTTTAGTCCAGCTTTAGTCCTGGTTTAGTCCTGGTTTAGTCCTGCTTTAGTCCTGGTTTAGTCCTGCTTTATTCCTGCTTTAGTCCTGGTTTAGTCCTGCTTTAGTCCTGCTTTAGTCCTGGTTTAGTCCTGGTTTAGTCCTGCTTTAGTCCTGCTTTAGTCCTGGTTTAGTCCTGCTTTAGTCCTGGTTTAGTCCTGCTTTAGTCCTGCTTTAGTATTGGTTTAGTCCTGGTTTAGTCCTGGTTTAGTCCTGCTTTAGTCCTGGTTTAGTCCTGCTTTAGTCCTGCTTTAGTCCTGGTTTAGTCCTGGTTTAGTCCTGCTTTAGTCCTGGTTTAGTCCTGCTTTAGTCCTGCTTTAGTCCTGGTTTAGTCCTGCTTTAGTCCTGCTTTAGTCCTGGTTTAGTCCTGGTTTAGTCCTGCTTTAGTCCTGCTTTAGTCCTGGTTTAGTCCTGCTTTAGTCCTGGTTTAGTCCTGCTTTAGTCCTGCTTTAGTATTGGTTTAGTCCTGCTTTAGTCCTGGTTTAGTCCTGCTTTAGTCCTGCTTTAGTCCTGGTTTAGTCCTGCTTTAGTCCTGGTTTAGTCCTGGTTTAGTCCTGCTTTAGTCCTGGTTTAGTCCTGGTTTAGTCCTGGTTTAGTCCTGCTTTAGTCCTGCTTTAGTCCTGCTTTAGTCCTGCTTTAGTCCTGGTTTAGTCCTGCTTTAGTCCTGGTTTAGTCCTGCTTTAGTCCTGGTTTAGTCCTGGTTTAGTCCTGCTTTAGTCCTGCTTTAGTCCTGGTTTAGTCCTGCTTTAGTCCTGGTTTAGGCCTGGTTTAGTCCTGCTTTAGTCCTGGTTTAGTCCTGGTTTAGTCCTGCTTTAGTCATGGTTTAGGCCTGGTTTAGTCTTGCTTTAGTCCTGCTTTAGTCCTGGTTTAGGCCTGCTTTAGTCCTGGTTTAGGCCTGGTTTAGGCCTGCTTTAGTCCTGCTTTAGTCCTGGTTTAGGCCTGCTTTAGGCCTGCTTTAGTCCTACTTTAGTCCTGCTTTAGTCCTGCTTTAGGCCTGGTTTAGTCCTGCTTTAGTCCTGCTTTAGTCCTGGTTTAGGCCTGCTTTAGTCCTGCTTTAGTCCTGCTTTAGTCCTGGTTTAGTCCTGCTTTAGTCCTGGTTTAGTCCTGCTTTAGTCCTGCTTTAGTCCTGGTTTAGTCCTGCTTTAGTCCTGGTTTAGTCCTGCTTTAGTCCTGGTTTAGGCCTGGTTTAGTCCTGCTTTAGTCCTGCTTTAGTCCTGCTTTAATCCTGGTTTAGGCCTGGTTTAGTCCTGCTTTAGTCCTGGTTTAGTCCTGGTTTAGTCCTGGTTTAGTCCTGCTTTAGTCCTGCTTTAGTCCTGGTTTAGTCCTGGTTTAGTCCTGCTTTAGTCCTGGTTTAGTCCTGGTTTAGTCCTGGTTTAGTCCTGCTTTAGTCCTGGTTTAGTCCTGCTTTAGTCCTGGTTTAGTCCTGCTTTAGTCCTGCTTTAGTCCTGGTTTAGTCCTGGTTTAGTCCTGCTTTAGTCCTGGTTTAGTCCTGCTTTAGTCCTGCTTTAGTCCTGGTTTAGTCCTGCTTAAGTCCTGCTTTAGTCCTGCTTTAGTCCTGCTTTAGTCCTGGTTTAGTCCTGCTTTAGTCCTGCTTTAGTCCTGGTTTAGTCCTGGTTTAGTCCTGGTTTAGTCCTGGTTTAGTCCTGGTTTAGTCCTGCTTTAGTCCTGGTTTAGTCCTGCTTTAGTCCTGCTTTAGTCCTGGTTTAGTCCTGGTTTAGTCCTGCTTTAGTCCTGGTTTAGTCCTGCTTTAGTCCTGCTTTAGTCCTGGTTTAGTCCTGCTTAAGTCCTGCTTTAGTCCTGCTTTAGTCCTGCTTTAGTCCTGGTTTAGTCCTGCTTTAGTCCTGCTTTAGTCCTGCTTTAGACCTGCTTTAGTCCTGGTTTAGTCCTGGTTTAGTCCTACTTTAGTCCTGCTTTAGTCCTGGTTTAGTCCTGCTTTAGTCATGCTTCAGTCCTGGTTTAGGCCTGCTTTAGTCCTGCTTTAGTCCTGCTTTAGTCCTGCTTTAGTCCTGCTTTAGGCCTGCTTTAGGCCTGGTTTAGTCCTGCTTTAGTCCTGCTTTAGTCCTGGTTTAGGCCTGCTTTAGGCCTGCTTTAGTCCTGCTTTAGTCCTGCTTCAGACCTGCTTTAGTCCTGCTTTAGTCCGGCTTTATTCCTGCTTTAGTCCTGGTTTAGTCCTGCTTTAGTCCGGCTTTAGTCCTGCTTTAGTCCTGCTTCAGACCTGCTTCAGACCTGCTTTAGACCTGCTTTAGTCCCGCTTTAGACCTGCTTTAGACCTGCTTTAGTCCCGCTTTAGTCCCGCTTTAGTCCTGCTTTAGTCCTGCTTTAGTCCTGCTTTAGTCCTGGTTTAGGCCTGCTTTAGTCCTGGTTTAGTCCTGCTTTAGTCCTGCTTTAGTTCTGCTTTAGTCCTGCTTTAGACCAGCTTTAGTCCTGGTTTAGGCTTGCTTTAGTCCTGCTTTAGTCCTGCTTTAGTTCTGCTTTAGTCCTGCTTTAGACCAGCTTTAGTCCTGGTTTAGGCTTGCTTTAGTCCTGCTTTAGTCCTGATTTAGTCCTGCTTTAGTCCTGCTTTAGTCCTGGTTTAGTCCTGCTTTAGTCCTGGTTCAGGCCTGCTTTAGTCCTGGTTTAGTCCTGCTTTAGTCTTGCTTTAGTCCTGCTTTAGTCCTGCTTTAGTCCTGCTTTAGTCCTGCTTTAGTCCTGCTTTAGTCCTGCTTTAGTCTTGCTTTAGTCCTGGTTTAGTCCTGCTTTAGTCCTGGTTTAGTCCTGCTTTAGTCCTGCTTTAGTCCAGGTTTAGTCCTGGTTTAGTCCTGCTTTAGTCCTGCTTTAGTCCTGGTTTAGGCCTGCTTTAGTCCTGGTTTAGTCCTGCTTTAGGCCTGGTTTAGTAGTCCTGCTTTAGTCCTGCTTTAGACCAGCTTTAGTCCTGGTTTAGGCTTGCTTTAGTCCTGCTTTAGTCCGGCTTTAGTCCTGCTTTAGTCCTGGTTTAGGCCTGCTTTAGTCCTGGTTTAGTCCTGCTTTAGGCCTGGTTTAGTAGTCCTGCTTTAGTCCTGCTTTAGACCAGCTTTAGTCCTGGTTTAGGCTTGCTTTAGTCCTGCTTTAGTCCGGCTTTAGTCCTGCTTTATTCCTGCTTTAGTCCTGCTTTAGTCCTGCTTTAGTCCGGCTTTAGTCCTGCTTTAGTCCTGCTTTAGACCTGCTTTAGTCCTGCTTTAGTCCTGCTTTAGTCCGGCTTTAGTCCTGCTTTAGTCCTGCTTCAGACCTGCTTTAGACCTGCTTTAGTCCGGCTTTAGTCCGGCTTTAGTCCTGCTTTAGTCCTGCTTTAGTCCGGCTTTAGTCCTGCTTTAGTCCTGCTTCAGAACTGCTTTAGACCTTCTTTAGTCCGGCTTTAGTCCTGGTTTAGACCTGCTTCAGAACTGCTTTAGTCCTGCTTTAGTCCGGCTTTAGTCCTGCTTTAGTCCTGCTTCAGACCTGCTTTAGACCTGCTTTAGTCCGGCTTTAGTCCTGCTTTAGTCCTGCTTTAGACCTGCTTTAGTCCCGCTTTAGTCCCGCTTTAGTCCTGCTTTAGTCCTGCTTTAGTCCTGGTTTAGGCCTGCTTTAGTCCTGGTTTAGTCCTGCTTTAGTCCTGATTTAGTCCTGCTTTAGTCCTGCTTTAGGCCTGGTTTAGTAGTCCTGCTTTAGTCCTGCTTTAGACCTGCTTTAGTCCTGGTTTAGGCTTGCTTTAGTCCTGCTTTAGTCCTGCTTTAGACCTGGTTTAGTCCTGCTTTAGTCCTGCTTTAGACCTGCTTTAGGCCTGCTTTAGTCCCGCTTTAGTCCAGCTTTAGTCCTGCTTTAGTCCTGCTTTAGTCCTGCTTTAGTCCTGGTTTAGTGCTGCTTTAGTCCTGCTTTAGTCCTGGTTTAGTCCTGCTTTAGTCCTGGTTTAGTCCTGCTTTAGTCCTGCTTTAGTCCTGCTTTAGTCCCGCTTTAGACCTGCTTTAGGCCTGCTTTAGTCCCGCTTTAGTCCAGCTTTAGTCCTGCTTTAGTCCTGCTTTAGTCCTGCTTTAGTCCTGGTTTAGTCCTGCTTTAGTCCTGCTTTAGTCCTGCTTTAGTCCTGCTTTAGACCTGCTTTCGGCCTGCTTTAGTCCCGCTTTAGTCCAGCTTTAGTCCTGCTTTAGTCCTGCTTTAGTCCCGCTTTAGTCCAGCTTTAGTCCTGCTTTAGTCCTGCTTTAGTCCTGCTTTAGTCCTGGTTTAGTCCTGCTTTAGTCCTGCTTTAGTCCTGCTTTAGTCCTGCTTTAGACCTGCTTTAGTCCTGGTTTAGTCCTGCTTTAGTCCTGCTTTAGTCCTGGTTTAGTCCTGCTTTAGTCCTGCTTTAGTCCTGCTTTAGACCTGCTTTAGGCCTGCTTTAGTCCCGCTTTAGTCCAGCTTTAGTCCTGCTTTAGTCCTGCTTTAGTCCTGCTTTAGTCCTGCTTTAGTCCTGCTTTAGTCCGGCTTTAGTCCTGCTTTAGTCCTGCTTCAGACCTGCTTTAGACCTTCTTTAGTCCGGCTTTAGTCCTGCTTTAGTCCTGCTTTAGTCCTGGTTTAGACCTGCTTCAGACCTGCTTTAGTCCGGCTTTAGTCCTGCTTTAGTCCTGCTTCAGACCTGCTTTAGACCTGCTTTAGTCCGGCTTTAGTCCTGCTTTAGTCCTGCTTTAGACCTGCTTTAGTCCCGCTTTAGTCCCGCTTTATTCCTGCTTTAGTCCTGCTTTAGTCCTGGTTTAGACCTGCTTTAGACCTGCTTTAGTCCTGCTTTAGTCCTGGTTTAGGCCTGCTTCAGACCTGCTTTAGTCCTGCTTTAGTCCGGCTTTAGTCCGGCTTTAGTCCTGCTTTAGTCCTGCTTTAGTCCGGCTTTAGTCCTGCTTTAGTCCTGCTTCAGACCTGCTTTAGACCTTCTTTAGTCCGGCTTTAGTCCTGCTTTAGTCCTGCTTTAGTCCTGGTTTAGACCTGCTTCAGACCTGCTTTAGTCCTGCTTTAGTCCGGCTTTAGTCCTGCTTTAGTCCTGCTTCAGACCTGCTTTAGACCTGCTTTAGTCCGGCTTTAGTCCTGCTTTAGTCCTGCTTTAGACCTGCTTTAGTCCCGCTTTAGTCCCGCTTTAGTCCTGCTTTAGTCCTGCTTTAGTCCTGGTTTAGGCCTGCTTTAGTCCTGGTTTAGTCCTGCTTTAGTCCTGATTTAGTCCTGCTTTAGTCCTGCTTTAGGCCTGGTTTAGTAGTCCTGCTTTAGTCCTGCTTTAGACCTGCTTTAGTCCTGGTTTAGGCTTGCTTTAGTCCCGCTTTAGTCCCGCTTTAGTCCTGCTTTAGTCCTGCTTTAGTCCTGGTTTAGGCCTGCTTTAGTCCTGGTTTAGTCCTGCTTTAGTCCTGATTTAGTCCTGCTTTAGTCCTGCTTTAGGCCTGGTTTAGTAGTCCTGCTTTAGTCCTGCTTTAGACCTGCTTTAGTCCTGGTTTAGGCTTGCTTTAGTCCTGCTTTAGTCCTGCTTTAGACCTGGTTTAGTCCTGCTTTAGTCCTGCTTTAGACCTGCTTTAGTCCTGATTTAGTCCTGCTTTAGTCCTGCTTTAGGCCTGGTTTAGTAGTCCTGCTTTAGTCCTGCTTTAGACCTGCTTTAGTCCTGGTTTAGGCTTGCTTTAGTCCTGCTTTAGTCCTGCTTTAGACCTGGTTTAGTCCTGCTTTAGACCTGCTTTAGGCCTGCTTTAGTCCCGCTTTAGTCCAGCTTTAGTCCTGCTTTAGTCCTGCTTTAGTCCTGCTTTAGTCCTGGTTTAGTGCTGCTTTAGTCCTGCTTTAGTCCTGGTTTAGTCCTGCTTTAGTCCTGGTTTAGTCCTGCTTTAGTCCTGCTTTAGTCCTGCTTTAGTCCCGCTTTAGACCTGCTTTAGGCCTGCTTTAGTCCCGCTTTAGTCCAGCTTTAGTCCTGCTTTAGTCCTGCTTTAGTCCTGCTTTAGTCCTGGTTTAGTCCTGCTTTAGTCCTGCTTTAGTCCTGCTTTAGTCCTGCTTTAGACCTGCTTTCGGCCTGCTTTAGTCCCGCTTTAGTCCAGCTTTAGTCCTGCTTTAGTCCTGCTTTAGTCCCGCTTTAGTCCAGCTTTAGTCCTGCTTTAGTCCTGCTTTAGTCCTGCTTTAGTCCTGGTTTAGTCCTGCTTTAGTCCTGCTTTAGTCCTGCTTTAGTCCTGCTTTAGACCTGCTTTAGTCCTGGTTTAGTCCTGCTTTAGTCCTGCTTTAGTCCTGGTTTAGTCCTGCTTTAGTCCTGCTTTAGTCCTGCTTTAGACCTGCTTTAGGCCTGCTTTAGTCCCGCTTTAGTCCAGCTTTAGTCCTGCTTTAGTCCTGCTTTAGTCCTGCTTTAGTCCTGCTTTAGTCCTGCTTTAGTCCGGCTTTAGTCCTGCTTTAGTCCTGCTTCAGACCTGCTTTAGACCTTCTTTAGTCCGGCTTTAGTCCTGCTTTAGTCCTGCTTTAGTCCTGGTTTAGACCTGCTTCAGACCTGCTTTAGTCCGGCTTTAGTCCTGCTTTAGTCCTGCTTCAGACCTGCTTTAGACCTGCTTTAGTCCGGCTTTAGTCCTGCTTTAGTCCTGCTTTAGACCTGCTTTAGTCCCGCTTTAGTCCCGCTTTAGTCCTGCTTTAGTCCTGCTTTAGTCCTGGTTTAGACCTGCTTTAGACCTGCTTTAGTCCTGCTTTAGTCCTGGTTTAGGCCTGCTTCAGACCTGCTTTAGTCCTGCTTTAGTCCGGCTTTAGTCCGGCTTTAGTCCTGCTTTAGTCCTGCTTTAGTCCGGCTTTAGTCCTGCTTTAGTCCTGCTTCAGACCTGCTTTAGACCTTCTTTAGTCCGGCTTTAGTCCTGCTTTAGTCCTGCTTTAGTCCTGGTTTAGACCTGCTTCAGACCTGCTTTAGTCCTGCTTTAGTCCGGCTTTAGTCCTGCTTTAGTCCTGCTTCAGACCTGCTTTAGACCTGCTTTAGTCCGGCTTTAGTCCTGCTTTAGTCCTGCTTTAGACCTGCTTTAGTCCCGCTTTAGTCCCGCTTTAGTCCTGCTTTAGTCCTGCTTTAGTCCTGGTTTAGGCCTGCTTTAGTCCTGGTTTAGTCCTGCTTTAGTCCTGATTTAGTCCTGCTTTAGTCCTGCTTTAGGCCTGGTTTAGTAGTCCTGCTTTAGTCCTGCTTTAGACCTGCTTTAGTCCTGGTTTAGGCTTGCTTTAGTCCTGCTTTAGTCCTGGTTTAGTCCTGCTTTAGTCTTGCTTTAGTCCTGGTTTAGTCCTGCTTTAGTCCTGGTTTAGTCCTGCTTTAGTCCTGCTTTAGTCCAGGTTTAGTCCTGGTTTAGTCCTGCTTTAGTCCTGCTTTAGTCCTGGTTTAGGCCTGCTTTAGTCCTGGTTTAGTCCTGCTTTAGGCCTGGTTTAGTAGTCCTGCTTTAGTCCTGCTTTAGACCAGCTTTAGTCCTGGTTTAGGCTTGCTTTAGTCCTGCTTTAGTCCGGCTTTAGTCCTGCTTTAGTCCTGGTTTAGGCCTGCTTTAGTCCTGGTTTAGTCCTGCTTTAGGCCTGGTTTAGTAGTCCTGCTTTAGTCCTGCTTTAGACCAGCTTTAGTCCTGGTTTAGGCTTGCTTTAGTCCTGCTTTAGTCCGGCTTTAGTCCTGCTTTATTCCTGCTTTAGTCCTGCTTTAGTCCTGCTTTAGTCCGGCTTTAGTCCTGCTTTAGTCCTGCTTTAGACCTGCTTTAGTCCTGCTTTAGTCCTGCTTTAGTCCGGCTTTAGTCCTGCTTTAGTCCTGCTTCAGACCTGCTTTAGACCTGCTTTAGTCCGGCTTTAGTCCGGCTTTAGTCCTGCTTTAGTCCTGCTTTAGTCCGGCTTTAGTCCTGCTTTAGTCCTGCTTCAGAACTGCTTTAGACCTTCTTTAGTCCGGCTTTAGTCCTGCTTTAGTCCGGCTTTAGTCCTGGTTTAGACCTGCTTCAGAACTGCTTTAGTCCTGCTTTAGTCCGGCTTTAGTCCTGCTTTAGTCCTGCTTCAGACCTGCTTTAGACCTGCTTTAGTCCGGCTTTAGTCCTGCTTTAGTCCTGCTTTAGACCTGCTTTAGTCCCGCTTTAGTCCCGCTTTAGTCCTGCTTTAGTCCTGCTTTAGTCCTGGTTTAGGCCTGCTTTAGTCCTGGTTTAGTCCTGCTTTAGTCCTGATTTAGTCCTGCTTTAGTCCTGCTTTAGGCCTGGTTTAGTAGTCCTGCTTTAGTCCTGCTTTAGACCTGCTTTAGTCCTGGTTTAGGCTTGCTTTAGTCCTGCTTTAGTCCTGCTTTAGACCTGGTTTAGTCCTGCTTTAGTCCTGCTTTAGACCTGCTTTAGGCCTGCTTTAGTCCCGC
The DNA here is from genome assembly GCF_026437365.1 of Eucyclogobius newberryi. Taxonomy (NCBI): domain Eukaryota; kingdom Metazoa; phylum Chordata; class Actinopteri; order Gobiiformes; family Gobiidae; genus Eucyclogobius; species Eucyclogobius newberryi. The sequence goes on from NW_027315812.1 coordinate 2,729,932, forward strand.
TTTAGTCCAGCTTTAGTCCTGCTTTAGTCCTGCTTTAGTCCTGCTTTAGTCCTGGTTTAGTGCTGCTTTAGTCCTGCTTTAGTCCTGGTTTAGTCCTGCTTTAGTCCTGGTTTAGTCCTGCTTTAGTCCTGCTTTAGTCCTGCTTTAGTCCCGCTTTAGACCTGCTTTAGGCCTGCTTTAGTCCCGCTTTAGTCCAGCTTTAGTCCTGCTTTAGTCCTGCTTTAGTCCTGCTTTAGTCCTGGTTTAGTCCTGCTTTAGTCCTGCTTTAGTCCTGCTTTAGTCCTGCTTTAGACCTGCTTTCGGCCTGCTTTAGTCCCGCTTTAGTCCAGCTTTAGTCCTGCTTTAGTCCTGCTTTAGTCCCGCTTTAGTCCAGCTTTAGTCCTGCTTTAGTCCTGCTTTAGTCCTGCTTTAGTCCTGGTTTAGTCCTGCTTTAGTCCTGCTTTAGTCCTGCTTTAGTCCTGCTTTAGACCTGCTTTAGTCCTGGTTTAGTCCTGCTTTAGTCCTGCTTTAGTCCTGGTTTAGTCCTGCTTTAGTCCTGCTTTAGTCCTGCTTTAGACCTGCTTTAGGCCTGCTTTAGTCCCGCTTTAGTCCAGCTTTAGTCCTGCTTTAGTCCTGCTTTAGTCCTGCTTTAGTCCTGCTTTAGTCCTGCTTTAGTCCGGCTTTAGTCCTGCTTTAGTCCTGCTTCAGACCTGCTTTAGACCTTCTTTAGTCCGGCTTTAGTCCTGCTTTAGTCCTGCTTTAGTCCTGGTTTAGACCTGCTTCAGACCTGCTTTAGTCCGGCTTTAGTCCTGCTTTAGTCCTGCTTCAGACCTGCTTTAGACCTGCTTTAGTCCGGCTTTAGTCCTGCTTTAGTCCTGCTTTAGACCTGCTTTAGTCCCGCTTTAGTCCCGCTTTAGTCCTGCTTTAGTCCTGCTTTAGTCCTGGTTTAGACCTGCTTTAGACCTGCTTTAGTCCTGCTTTAGTCCTGGTTTAGGCCTGCTTCAGACCTGCTTTAGTCCTGCTTTAGTCCGGCTTTAGTCCGGCTTTAGTCCTGCTTTAGTCCTGCTTTAGTCCGGCTTTAGTCCTGCTTTAGTCCTGCTTCAGACCTGCTTTAGACCTTCTTTAGTCCGGCTTTAGTCCTGCTTTAGTCCTGCTTTAGTCCTGGTTTAGACCTGCTTCAGACCTGCTTTAGTCCTGCTTTAGTCCGGCTTTAGTCCTGCTTTAGTCCTGCTTCAGACCTGCTTTAGACCTGCTTTAGTCCGGCTTTAGTCCTGCTTTAGTCCTGCTTTAGACCTGCTTTAGTCCCGCTTTAGTCCCGCTTTAGTCCTGCTTTAGTCCTGCTTTAGTCCTGGTTTAGGCCTGCTTTAGTCCTGGTTTAGTCCTGCTTTAGTCCTGATTTAGTCCTGCTTTAGTCCTGCTTTAGGCCTGGTTTAGTAGTCCTGCTTTAGTCCTGCTTTAGACCTGCTTTAGTCCTGGTTTAGGCTTGCTTTAGTCCCGCTTTAGTCCCGCTTTAGTCCTGCTTTAGTCCTGCTTTAGTCCTGGTTTAGGCCTGCTTTAGTCCTGGTTTAGTCCTGCTTTAGTCCTGATTTAGTCCTGCTTTAGTCCTGCTTTAGGCCTGCTTTAGTCCTGGTTTAGGCTTGCTTTAGTCCTGCTTTAGTCCTGCTTTAGACCTGGTTTAGTCCTGCTTTAGTCCTGCTTTAGACCTGCTTTAGGCCTGCTTTAGTCCCGCTTTAGTCCAGCTTTAGTCCTGCTTTAGTCCTGCTTTAGTCCTGCTTTAGTCCTGCTTTAGTCCTGCTTTAGTCCTGCTTTAGTCCTGGTTTAGTCCTGCTTTAGTCCTGGTTTAGTCCTGCTTTAGTCCTGCTTTAGTCCTGCTTTAGACCTGCTTTAGTCCTGGTTTAGGCTTGCTTTAGTCCTGCTTTAGTCCTGCTTTAGACCTGGTTTAGTCCTGCTTTAGTCCTGCTTTAGACCTGCTTTAGGCCTGCTTTAGTCCCGCTTTAGTCCAGCTTTAGTCCTGCTTTAGTCCTGCTTTAGTCCTGCTTTAGTCCTGGTTTAGTGCTGCTTTAGTCCTGCTTTAGTCCTGGTTTAGTCCTGCTTTAGTCCTGGTTTAGTCCTGCTTTAGTCCTGCTTTAGTCCTGCTTTAGTCCCGCTTTAGACCCGCTTTAGGCCTGCTTTAGTCCCGCTTTAGTCCAGCTTTAGTCCTGCTTTAGTCCTGCTTTAGTCCTGCTTTAGTCCTGGTTTAGTCCTGCTTTAGTCCTGCTTTAGTCCTGCTTTAGTCCTGCTTTAGACCTGCTTTCGGCCTGCTTTAGTCCCGCTTTAGTCCAGCTTTAGTCCTGCTTTAGTCCTGCTTTAGTCCCGCTTTAGTCCAGCTTTAGTCCTGCTTTAGTCCTGCTTTAGTCCTGCTTTAGTCCTGGTTTAGTCCTGCTTTAGTCCTGCTTTAGTCCTGCTTTAGTCCTGCTTTAGACCTGCTTTAGTCCTGGTTTAGTCCTGCTTTAGTCCTGCTTTAGTCCTGGTTTAGTCCTGCTTTAGTCCTGCTTTAGTCCTGCTTTAGACCTGCTTTAGTCCTGCTTTAGTCCTGCTTTAGTCCTGCTTTAGTCCGGCTTTAGTCCTGCTTTAGTCCTGGTTTAGTCCTGCTTTAGTCCTGCTTTAGTCCTGCTTTAGACCTGCTTTAGTCCTGCTTTAGTCCTGCTTTAGTCCTGCTTTAGTCCGGCTTTAGTCCTGCTTTAGTCCCGCTTTAGTCCAGCTTTAGTCCTGCTTTAGTCCTGCTTTAGTCCTGCTTTAGTCCTGCTTTAGTCCTGCTTTAGTCCGGCTTTAGTCCTGCTTTAGTCCTGCTTCAGACCTGCTTTAGACCTTCTTTAGTCCGGCTTTAGTCCTGCTTTAGTCCTGCTTTAGTCCTGGTTTAGACCTGCTTCAGACCTGCTTTAGTCCGGCTTTAGTCCTGCTTTAGTCCTGCTTCAGACCTGCTTTAGACCTGCTTTAGTCCGGCTTTAGTCCTGCTTTAGTCCTGCTTTAGACCTGCTTTAGTCCCGCTTTAGTCCCGCTTTAGTCCTGCTTTAGTCCTGCTTTAGTCCTGGTTTAGACCTGCTTTAGACCTGCTTTAGTCCTGCTTTAGTCCTGGTTTAGGCCTGCTTCAGACCTGCTTTAGTCCTGCTTTAGTCCGGCTTTAGTCCGGCTTTAGTCCTGCTTTAGTCCTGCTTTAGTCCGGCTTTAGTCCTGCTTTAGTCCTGCTTCAGACCTGCTTTAGACCTTCTTTAGTCCGGCTTTAGTCCTGCTTTAGTCCTGCTTTAGTCCTGGTTTAGACCTGCTTCAGACCTGCTTTAGTCCTGCTTTAGTCCGGCTTTAGTCCTGCTTTAGTCCTGCTTCAGACCTGCTTTAGACCTGCTTTAGTCCGGCTTTAGTCCTGCTTTAGTCCTGCTTTAGACCTGCTTTAGTCCCGCTTTAGTCCCGCTTTAGTCCTGCTTTAGTCCTGCTTTAGTCCTGGTTTAGGCCTGCTTTAGTCCTGGTTTAGTCCTGCTTTAGTCCTGATTTAGTCCTGCTTTAGTCCTGCTTTAGGCCTGGTTTAGTAGTCCTGCTTTAGTCCTGCTTTAGACCTGCTTTAGTCCTGGTTTAGGCTTGCTTTAGTCCTGCTTTAGTCCTGGTTTAGTCCTGCTTTAGTCCTGCTTTAGTCCTGCTTTAGTCCTGCTTTAGACCTGGTTTAGTCCTGCTTTAGTCCTGCTTTAGACCTGCTTTAGGCCTGCTTTAGTCCCGCTTTAGTCCAGCTTTAGTCCTGCTTTAGTCCTGCTTTAGTCCCGCTTTAGTCCAGCTTTAGTCCTGCTTTAGTCCTGCTTTAGTCCTGCTTTAGACCTGCTTTAGTCCTGGTTTAGTCCTGCTTTAGTCCTGCTTTAGTCCTGGTTTAGTCCTGCTTTAGTCCTGCTTTAGTCCTGCTTTAGACCTGCTTTAGGCCTGCTTTAGTCCCGCTTTAGTCCAGCTTTAGTCCTGCTTTAGTCCTGCTTTAGTCCTGCTTTAGTCCTGCTTTAGTCCTGGTTTAGTCCGGCTTTAGTCCTGCTTTAGTCCTGCTTTAGTCCGGCTTTAGTCCTGCTTTAGTCCTGCTTCAGACCTGCTTTAGACCTTCTTTAGTCCGGCTTTAGTCCTGCTTTAGTCCTGCTTTAGTCCTGGTTTAGACCTGCTTCAGACCTGCTTTAGTCCGGCTTTAGTCCTGCTTTAGTCCTGCTTCAGACCTGCTTTAGACCTGCTTTAGTCCGGCTTTAGTCCTGCTTTAGTCCTGCTTTAGTCCTGCTTTAGTCCTGGTTTAGACCTGCTTTAGACCTGCTTTAGTCCTGCTTTAGTCCTGGTTTAGGCCTGCTTCAGACCTGCTTTAGTCCTGCTTTAGTCCGGCTTTAGTCCGGCTTTAGTCCTGCTTTAGTCCTGCTTTAGTCCGGCTTTAGTCCTGCTTTAGTCCTGCTTCAGACCTGCTTTAGACCTTCTTTAGTCCGGCTTTAGTCCTGCTTTAGTCCTGCTTTAGTCCTGGTTTAGACCTGCTTCAGACCTGCTTTAGTCCTGCTTTAGTCCGGCTTTAGTCCTGCTTTAGTCCTGCTTCAGACCTGCTTTAGACCTGCTTTAGTCCGGCTTTAGTCCTGCTTTAGTCCTACTTTAGACCTGCTTTAGTCCCGCTTTAGTCCCGCTTTAGTCCTGCTTTAGTCCTGCTTTAGTCCTGGTTTAGGCCTGCTTTAGTCCTGGTTTAGTCCTGCTTTAGTCCTGATTTAGTCCTGCTTTAGTCCTGCTTTAGGCCTGGTTTAGTAGTCCTGCTTTAGTCCTGCTTTAGACCTGCTTTAGTCCTGGTTTAGGCTTGCTTTAGTCCTGCTTTAGTCCTGCTTTAGTCCTGCTTTAGTCCTGGTTTAGTCCTGCTTTAGTCCTGCTTTAGTCCTGCTTTAGTCCTGCTTTAGACCTGGTTTAGTCCTGCTTTAGTCCTGCTTTAGACCTGCTTTAGGCCTGCTTTAGTCCCGCTTTAGTCCAGCTTTAGTCCTGCTTTAGTCCTGCTTTAGTCCCGCTTTAGTCCAGCTTTAGTCCTGCTTTAGTCCTGCTTTAGTCCTGCTTTAGACCTGCTTTAGTCCTGGTTTAGTCCTGCTTTAGTCCTGCTTTAGTCCTGGTTTAGTCCTGCTTTAGTCCTGCTTTAGTCCTGCTTTAGACCTGCTTTAGGCCTGCTTTAGTCCCGCTTTAGTCCAGCTTTAGTCCTGCTTTAGTCCTGCTTTAGTCCTGCTTTAGTCCTGCTTTAGTCCTGGTTTAGTCCGGCTTTAGTCCTGCTTTAGTCCTGCTTTAGTCCGGCTTTAGTCCTGCTTTAGTCCTGCTTCAGACCTGCTTTAGACCTTCTTTAGTCCGGCTTTAGTCCTGCTTTAGTCCTGCTTTAGTCCTGGTTTAGACCTGCTTCAGACCTGCTTTAGTCCGGCTTTAGTCCTGCTTTAGTCCTGCTTCAGACCTGCTTTAGACCTGCTTTAGTCCGGCTTTAGTCCTGCTTTAGTCCTGCTTTAGTCCTGCTTTAGTCCTGGTTTAGACCTGCTTTAGACCTGCTTTAGTCCTGCTTTAGTCCTGGTTTAGGCCTGCTTCAGACCTGCTTTAGTCCTGCTTTAGTCCGGCTTTAGTCCGGCTTTAGTCCTGCTTTAGTCCTGCTTTAGTCCGGCTTTAGTCCTGCTTTAGTCCTGCTTCAGACCTGCTTTAGACCTTCTTTAGTCCGGCTTTAGTCCTGCTTTAGTCCTGCTTTAGTCCTGGTTTAGACCTGCTTCAGACCTGCTTTAGTCCTGCTTTAGTCCGGCTTTAGTCCTGCTTTAGTCCTGCTTCAGACCTGCTTTAGACCTGCTTTAGTCCGGCTTTAGTCCTGCTTTAGTCCTACTTTAGACCTGCTTTAGTCCCGCTTTAGTCCCGCTTTAGTCCTGCTTTAGTCCTGCTTTAGTCCTGGTTTAGGCCTGCTTTAGTCCTGGTTTAGTCCTGCTTTAGTCCTGATTTAGTCCTGCTTTAGTCCTGCTTTAGGCCTGGTTTAGTAGTCCTGCTTTAGTCCTGCTTTAGACCTGCTTTAGTCCTGGTTTAGGCTTGCTTTAGTCCTGCTTTAGTCCTGCTTTAGACCTGGTTTAGTCCTGCTTTAGTCCTGCTTTAGACCTGCTTTAGGCCTGCTTTAGTTCCGCTTTAGTCCAGCTTTAGTCCTGCTTTAGTCCTGCTTTAGTCCTGCTTTAGTCCTGGTTTAGTGCTGCTTTAGTCCTGGTTTAGTCCTGGTTTAGTCCTGCTTTAGTCCTGGTTTAGTCCTGCTTTAGTCCTGCTTTAGTCCTGCTTTAGTCCTGCTTTAGACCTGCTTTAGGCCTGCTTTAGTCCCGCTTTAGTCCAGCTTTAGTCCTGCTTTAGTCCTGCTTTAGTCCTGCTTTAGTCCTGGTTTAGTCCTGCTTTAGTCCTGCTTTAGTCCTGCTTTAGACCTGCTTTCGGCCTGCTTTAGTCCCGCTTTAGTCCAGCTTTAGTCCTGCTTTAGTCCCGCTTTAGTCCTGCTTCAGACCTGCTTTAGTCCGGCTTTAGTCCTGCTTTAGTCCTGCTTTAGACCTGCTTTAGTCCCGCTTTAGTCCCGCTTTAGTCCTGCTTTAGTCCTGCTTTAGTCCTGGTTTAGGCCTGCTTTAGTCCTGGTTTAGTCCTGCTTTAGTCCTGATTTAGTCCTGCTTTAGTCCTGCTTTAGGCCTGGTTTAGTAGTCCTGCTTTAGTCCTGCTTTAGACCTGCTTTAGTCCTGGTTTAGGCTTGCTTTAGTCCTGCTTTAGTCCTGCTTTAGACCTGGTTTAGTCCTGCTTTAGTCCTGCTTTAGACCTGCTTTAGGCCTGCTTTAGTCCCGCTTTAGTCCAGCTTTAGTCCTGCTTTAGTCCTGCTTTAGTCCTGGTTTAGTGCTGCTTTAGTCCTGGTTTAGTCCTGGTTTAGTCCTGCTTTAGTCCTGGTTTAGTCCTGCTTTAGTCCTGCTTTAGTCCTGCTTTAGTCCTGCTTTAGACCTGCTTTAGGCCTGCTTTAGTCCCGCTTTAGTCCAGCTTTAGTCCTGCTTTAGTCCCGCTTTAGTCCAGCTTTAGTCCTGCTTTAGTCCTGCTTTAGTCCCGCTTTAGTCCAGCTTTAGTCCTGCTTTATTCCTGCTTTAGTCCTGCTTTAGACCTGCTTTAGGCCTGCTTAGTCCCGCTTTAGTCCAGCTTTAGTCCTGCTTTAGTCCTGCTTTAGTCCCGCTTTAGTCCAGCTTTAGTCCTGCTTTAGTCCTGCTTTAGTCCCGCTTTAGTCCAGCTTTAGTCCTGCTTTAGTCCTGCTTTAGTCCTGCTTTAGTCCTGCTTTAGACCTGCTTTAGTCCTGGTTTAGTCCTGCTTTAGTCCTGCTTTAGTCCTGGTTTAGTCCTGCTTTAGTCCTGCTTTAGTCCTGCTTTAGACCTGCTTTAGGCCTGCTTTAGTCCCGCTTTAGTCCAGCTTTAGTCCTGCTTTAGTCCTGCTTTAGTCCTGCTTTAGTCCTGCTTTAGTCCTGGTTTAGTCCGGCTTTAGTCCTGCTTTAGTCCTGCTTTAGTCCGGCTTTAGTCCTGCTTTAGTCCTGCTTCAGACCTGCTTTAGACCTTCTTTAGTCCGGCTTTAGTCCTGCTTTAGTCCTGCTTTAGTCCTGCTTTAGTCCTGCTTTAGTCCGGCTTTAGTCCGGCTTTAGTCCTGCTTTAGTCCTGCTTTAGTCCGGCTTTAGTCCTGCTTTAGTCCTGCTTCAGACCTGCTTTAGACCTTCTTTAGTCCGGCTTTAGTCCTGCTTTAGTCCGGCTTTAGTCCTGCTTTAGTCCTGCTTCAGACCTGCTTTAGACCTGCTTTAGTCCGGCTTTAGTCCTGCTTTAGTCCTGCTTTAGACCTGCTTTAGTCCCGCTTTAGTCCCGCTTTAGTCCTGCTTTAGTCCTGCTTTAGTCCTGGTTTAGGCCTGCTTTAGTCCTGGTTTAGTCCTGCTTTAGTCCTGATTTAGTCCTGCTTTAGTCCTGCTTTAGGCCTGGTTTAGTAGTCCTGCTTTAGTCCTGCTTTAGTCCTGCTTTAGACCTGCTTTAGTCCTGGTTTAGGCTTGCTTTAGTCCTGCTTTAGTCCTGCTTTAGACCTGGTTTAGTCCTGCTTTAGTCCTGCTTTAGACCTGCTTTAGGCCTGCTTTAGTCCCGCTTTAGTCCAGCTTTAGTCCTGCTTTAGTCCTGCTTTAGTCCTGCTTTAGTACTGCTTTAGTCCTGGTTTAGTGCTGCTTTAGTCCTGGTTTAGTCCTGGTTTAGTCCTGCTTTAGTCCTGGTTTAGTCCTGCTTTAGTCCTGCTTTAGTCCTGCTTTAGTCCTGCTTTAGACCTGTTTTAGGCCTGCTTTAGTCCCGCTTTAGTCCAGCTTTAGTCCTGCTTTAGTCCTGCTTTAGTCCTGCTTTAGTCCTGCTTTAGTCCTGCTTTAGTCCTGCTTTAGTCCTGCTTTAGACCTGCTTTCGGCCTGCTTTAGTCCCGCTTTAGTCCAGCTTTAGTCCTGCTTTAGTCCTGCTTTAGTCCCGCTTTAGTCCAGCTTTAGTCCTGCTTTAGTCCTGCTTTAGTCCTGCTTTAGTCCTGGTTTAGTCCTGCTTTAGTTCTGCTTTAGTCCTGCTTTAGTCCTGCTTTAGCCCTGCTTTAGTCCTGCTTTAGGCCTGCTTAGTCCCGCTTTAGTCCAGCTTTAGTCCTGCTTTAGTCCTGCTTTAGTCCCGCTTTAGTCCAGCTTTAGTCCTGCTTTAGTCCTGCTTTAGTCCCGCTTTAGTCCAGCTTTAGTCCTGCTTTAGTCCTGCTTTAGTCCTGCTTTAGTCCTGCTTTAGTCCTGGTTTAGTCCTGCTTTAGTCCTGCTTTAGTCCTGGTTTAGTCCTGCTTTAGTCCTGCTTTAGTCCTGCTTTAGACCTGCTTTAGGCCTGCTTTAGTCCCGCTTTAGTCCAGCTTTAGTCCTGCTTTAGTCCTGCTTTAGTCCTGCTTTAGTCCTGCTTTAGTCCTGGTTTAGTCCGGCTTTAGTCCGGCTTTAGTCCTGCTTTAGTCCGGCTTTAGTCCTGCTTTAGTCCTGCTTCAGACCTGCTTTAGACCTGCTTTAGTCCTGCTTTAGTCCTGCTTTAGTCCTGCTTTAGTCCTGCTTCAGACCTGCTTTAGACCTGCTTTAGTCCGGCTTTAGTCCTGCTTTAGTCCTGCTTTAGACCTGCTTTAGTCCCGCTTTAGTCCCGCTTTAGTCCCGCTTTAGTCCTGCTTTAGTCCTGGTTTAGACCTGCTTTAGACCTGCTTTAGTCCGGCTTTAGTCCTGCTTTAGTCCTGCTTCAGACCTGCTTTAGACCTGCTTTAGTCCGGCTTTAGTCCTGCTTTAGTCCTGCTTTAGACCTGCTTTAGTCCCGCTTTAGTCCCGCTTTAGTCCTGCTTTAGTCCTGCTTTAGTCCTGGTTTAGGCCTGCTTTAGTCCTGGTTTAGTCCTGCTTTAGTCCTGCTTTAGTCCTTCTTTAGTCCTGCTTTAGACCTGCTTTAGTCCCGCTTTAGTCCTGCTTTAGTCCTGCTTTAGTCCTGGTTTAGGCCTGCTTTAGTCCTGGTTTAGTCCTGCTTTAGTCCTGCTTTAGTCCTGCTTTAGTCCCGCTTTAGTCCAGCTTTAGTCCTGCTTTAGTCCCGCTTTAGTCCAGCTTTAGTCCCGCTTTAGTCCAGCTTTAGTCCTGCTTTAGTCCTTCTTTAGTCCCGCTTTAGTCCAGCTTTAGTCCTGCTTTAGTCCTGCTTTAGTCCTGCTTTAGTCCTGCTTTAGTCCTGGTTTAGTCCTGCTTTAGTCCTGCTTTAGTCCTGGTTTAGTCCTGCTTTAGTCCTGCTTTAGTCCTGCTTTAGACCTGCTTTAGGCCTGCTTTAGTCCCGCTTTAGTCCAGCTTTAGTCCTGCTTTAGTCCTGCTTTAGTCCTGCTTTAGTCCTGCTTTAGTCCTGGTTTAGTCCTGGTTTAGTCCTGCTTTAGTCCTGGTTTAGTCCTGCTTTAGTCCTGCTTTAGTCCTGCTTTAGACCTGCTTTAGGCCTGCTTTAGTCCCGCTTTAGTCCAGCTTTAGTCCTGCTTTAGTCCTGCTTTAGTCCCGCTTTAGTCCAGCTTTAGTCCTGCTTTAGTCCAGCTTTAGTCCTGCTTTAGTCCTGCTTTAGTCCTGCTTTAGTCCCGCTTTAGTCCAGCTTTAGTCCTGCTTTAGTCCTGCTTTAGTCCTGGTTTAGGCCTGCTTTAGTCCTGGTTTAGTCCTGCTTTAGTCCTGGTTTAGTCCTGCTTTAGTCCCGCTTTAGTCCAGCTTTAGTCCCGCTTTAGTCCAGCTTTAGTCCTGCTTTAGTCCTGCTTTAGTCCCGCTTTAGTCCTGCTTTAGTCCTGCTTTAGTCCTGCTTTAGTCCTGCTTTAGTCCTGGTTTAGTCCTGCTTTAGTCCTGCTTTAGTCCTGGTTTATTCCTGCTTTAGTCCTGCTTTAGACCTGCTTTAGTCCTGCTTTAGTCCCGCTTTAGTCCAGCTTTAGTCCTGCTTTAGTCCTGCTTTAGTCCTGCTTTAGTCCTGGTTTAGTCCTGCTTTAGTCCTGGTTTAGTCCTGCTTTAGTCCTGCTTTAGTCCTGCTTTAGTCCTGCTTTAGTCCCGCTTTAGTCCAGCTTTAGTCCTGCTTTAGTCCTGCTTTAGTCCCGCTTTAGTCCAGCTTTAGTCCTGCTTTAGTCCTGCTTTAGTCCTGCTTTAGTCCTGCTTTAGTCCTGCTTTAGACCTGCTTTAGTCCTGCTTTAGTCCTGCTTTAGTCCTGCTTTAGTCCTGCTTTAGACCTGCTTTAGTCCTGCTTTAGTCCCGCTTTAGTCCAGCTTTAGTCCTGGTTTAGTCCTGCTTTAGTCCTGCTTTAGTCCTGCTTTAGTCCTGGTTTAGTCCAGCTTTAGTCCCGCTTTAGTCCTGCTTTAGACCTGCTTTAGTCCTGCTTTAGTCCTGCTTTAGTCCTGCTTTAGTCCTGCTTTAGTCCTGCTTTAGTCCTGCTTTAGACCTGGTTTGCTCTTTGTTCTCAGTCAAACTTGGCTCTTCAAGAGGCTCGACTTCTCGTGGCTCAGGATGAACTGACCAAAGCTCAGGATCAGCTCGACGCCAAACAGAAGGAACTGGACCAGGTTCAGGTCAGTGTGGGCCAGGACCAGGTTCAGGTCTGGACCAGGTTCAGGTCTGGACCAGGTTCAGGTCAGTGTGGGCCAGGACCAGGTTCAGGTCTGGACCAGGTTCAGGTCTGGACCAGGTTCAGGTCTGGACCAGGACCAGGTTCAAGTCTGGACCAGGTTCAGGTCTGGACCAGGTTCAGGTCTGGACCAGGACCAGGTTCAGGTCTGGACCAGGTTCAGGTCTGGACCAGGACCAGGTTCAAGTCTGGACCAGGTTCAGGTCTGGACCAGGTTCAGGTCTGGACCAGGTTCAGGTCTGGACCAGGACCAGGTTCAAGTCTGGACCAGGTTCAGGTCTGGACCAGGTTCAGGTCTGGACCAGGTTCAGGTCTGGACCAGGTTCAGGTCTGGACCAGGACCAGGTTCAAGTCTGGACCAGGTTCAGGTCTGGACCAGGTTCAGGTTCAGGTCTGGACCAGGTTCAGGTTCATAACATGTTTCTTGTTGAAGGCTCTTTACGATGCAGCGATGAAGGAGAAGCAGGACCTGGAGGACGACGCCCACAACTGCAGGAAGAAGATGTCCAACGCCACAGCTCTGATCCACGGCCTGGGAGGAGAGAAGGTCTGTTTCAGTCTGTTTCAGCCTGTTTCAGCCTGTTTCAGCCTGTTTCAGCCTGTTTCAGCCTGTTTCAGTCTGTTTCAGCCTGTTTCAGCCTGTTTCAGCCTGTTTCAGCCTGTTTCAGACCTGTTTCAGACCCCGTTTCAGACCCTGTTTCAGACCTGTTTCAGTCCTGTTTCAGTCCTGTTTCAGACCTGTTTCAGTCCTGTTTCAGTCCTGTTTCAGACCCTGTTTCAGACTCTGTTTCAGACCCTGTTTCAGTCCTGTTTCAGACCTGTTTATGACTGTTTCAGTCCTATTTCAGACCTGTTTCAGACCTGTTTCAGACCCTGTTTCAGACCCTGTTTCAGACCTGTTTCAGACCTGTTTCAGACCTGTTTCAGACCTGTTTCAGATCCTGTTTCAGACCTGTTTCAGACCCTGTTTCAGACCCTGTTTCAGACTGTTTCAGTCCTGTTTCAGACCCTGTTTCAGACCTGTTTCAGACCCTGTTTCAGACCCTGTTTCAGACCTGTTTCAGACCTGTTTCAGACCTTTTTCAGACCTTTTTCAGACCCTGTTTCAGACCCTGTTTCAGACTGTTTCAGTCCTGTTTCAGACCTGTTTCAGACCTTTTTCAGACCCTGTTTCAGACCCTGTTTCAGACTGTTTCAGTCCTGTTTCAGACCTGTTTCAGACCTGTTTCAGACCCCGTTTCAGTCCTGTTTCAGACCCTGTTTCAGACCCTGTTTCAGACCCCGTTTCAGTCCTGTTTCAGACTCTGTTTCAGACCCTGTTTCAGACCCTGTTTCAGACCCTGTTTCAGACCTGTTTCAGACCCTGTTTCAGACCCTGTTTCAGACCCTGTTTCAGACCTGTTTCAGACCCTGTTTCAGACCCTGTTTCAGTCCTGTTTCAGTCCTGTTTCAGACCCTGTTTCAGACCTGTTTCAGACCCTGTTTCAGACCCCGTTACAGTCCTGTTTCAGACCCTGTTTCAGACCCTTTTTCAGACCTGTTTCAGACCGGTTTCAGACCTGTTTCAGACCCTGTTTTAGACCTGTTTCAGACCCGTTTCAGACCCCGTTTCAGTCCTGTTTCAGACCCTGTTTCAGACCCCGTTTCAGTCCTGTTTCAGACCCTGTTTCAGACCCTTTTTCAGACCTGTTTCAGACCGGTTTCAGACCTGTTTCAGACCCTGTTTTAGACCTGTTTCAGACCCTTTTTCAGACCTGTTTCAGACCCTGTTTCAGTCCTGTTTCAGACCCTGTTTCAGACCCTGTTTCAGACCCTGTTTCAGTCCTGTTTCAGTCCTGTTTCAGACCCTGTTTCAGACCCTGTTTCAGTCCTGTTTCAGTCCTGTTTCAGACCCTGTTTCAGACCCTGTTTCAAACCCTGTTTCAGACCCTGTTTCAGACCCTGTTTCAGTCCTGTTTCAGACCCTGTTTCAGACCCTGTTTCAGACCCTGTTTCAGTCCTGTTTCAGTCCTGTTTCAGTCCTGTTTCAGACCCTGTTTCAGACCCTGTTTCAGTCCTGTTTCAGTCCTGTTTCAGTCCTGTTTCAGTCCTGTTTCAGACCCTGTTTCAGACCCTGTTTCAGACCCTGTTTCAGACCCTGTTTCAGACCTGTTTCAGACCTTTACCTGTGTCTCTTCAGGTGCGTTGGACCAGTTCCTGCTCTGGTCTTCAGGCTCAGATGCAGAGTCTCGTGGGCGACGTGCTTCTGTCGGCCGGGTTCCTGTCCTACTCTGGGCCCTTTAACCAGGAGTTTCGTGGTTTGCTGCTCGGGCTGTGGAAGAACCTGATGGAGACTCACCACATCCCCTTCAGCCAGGTGAGGACCACCCATCAGCCAGGTGAGGACCACCCTTCAGCCAGGTGAGGACCACCCTTCAGCCAGGTGAGGACCACCCTTCAGCCAGGTGAGGACCACCCTTCAGCCAGGTGAGGACCACCCCTCAGCCAGGTGAGGACCACCCTTCAGCCAGGTGAGGACCACCCCTCAGCCAGGTGAGGACCACCCTTCAGCCAGGTGAGGACCACCCCTCAGCCAGGTGAGGACCACCCTTCAGCCAGGTGAGGACCACCCCTCAGCCAGGTGAGGACCACCCTTCAGCCAGGTGAGGACCACCCTTCAGCCAGGTGAGGACCACCCTTCAGCCAGGTGAGGACCACCCCTCAGCCAGGTGAGGACCACCTTTCAGCCAGGTGAGGACCACCCTTCAACCAGGTGAGGACCACCCTTCAGCCAGGTGAGGACCACCCATCAGCCAGGTGAGGACCACCTTTCAGCCAGGTGAGGACCACCCTTCAACCAGGTGAGGACCACCCTTCAACCAGGTGAGGACCACCCTTCAGCCAGGTGAGGACCACCCCTCAGCCAGGTGAGGACCACCCTTCAGCCAGGTGAGGACCACCCCTCAGCCAGGTGAGGACCACCCTTCAGCCAGGTGAGGACCACCCTTCAGCCAGGTGAGGACCACCCTTCAGCCAGGTGAGGACCACCCATCAGCCAGGTGAGGACCACCCTTCAGCCAGGTGAGGACCACCCCTCAGCCAGGTGAGGACCACCTTTCAGCCAGGTGAGGACCACCCCTCAGCCAGGTGAGGACCACCCTTCAGCCAGGTGAGGACCACCCTTCAGCCAGGTGAGGACCACCCTTCAGCCAGGTGAGGACCACCCTTCAGCCAGGTGAGGACCACCCTTCAGCCAGGTGAGGACCACCCTTCAGCCAGGTGAGAACCACCCATCAGCCAGGTGAGGACCACCCTTCAGCCAGGTGAGGACCACCCTTCAGCCAGGTGAGGACCACCCTTCAGCCAGGTGAGGACCACCCTTCAGCCAGGTGAGGACCACCCATCAGCCAGGTGAGGACCACCCTTCAGCCAGGTGAGGACCACCCCTCAGCCAGGTGAGGACCACCTTTCAGCCAGGTGAGGACCACCCCTCAGCCAGGTGAGGACCACCCTTCAGCCAGGTGAGGACCACCCTTCAGCCAGGTGAGGACCACCCTTCAGCCAGGTGAGGACCACCCTTCAGCCAGGTGAGGACCACCCTTCAGCCAGGTGAGGACCACCCTTCAGCCAGGTGAGGACCATCCTGGTCTTAGGTCGTCCTGAAAATGTGAAGGTGGCAAGACAAAGTGGATCACAGAAGAACTGATGTTTAAATATGTCCCTTAATGGAAACCCTTGTTTTCATCAACAAACCGACAAATGCTTACTGGTCTCTAAAGGCTCACTTCTCTGTAGGACGTGGACGTGAGCCCCCTGCTGGTGGACGCTGGTCTCTAAAGGCTCTCTTCTCTGTAGGACGTGGACGTGAGCCCCCTGCTGGTGGACGCTGGTCTCTAAAGGCTCTCTTCTCTGTAGGACGTGGACGTGAGCCCCCTGCTGGTGGACGCTGGTCTCTAAAGGCTCTCTTCTCTGTAGGACGTGGACGTGAGCCCCCTGCTGGTGGACGCTGGTCTCTAAAGGCTCTCTTCTCTGTAGGACGTGGACGTGAGCCCCCTGCTGGTGGACACTGGCACTGTGGGAGAGTGGGCTCTGCAGGGTTTGCCCACAGACGAGCTGTCGGTGCAAAACGCCATCATCGTCACCAAAGCGCCGCGATTCCCGCTGCTCATCGACCCCCAGGGCCAAGGCAAGACCTGGATCAGGAACCGTGAGCGAGAGCGCCACCTACAGGTGAGAGAGCGCCACCTACAGGTGAGAGAGTGTCATCTGCAGGTGAGAGAGCGCCACCTACAGGTGAGAGAGTGTCATCTGCAGGTGAGAGAGCGCCACCTGCAGGTCAGGTTTATGATGACATGAGGAAGTATGTCTCCTGTTCAGCTGCAGCGTCTCCACTTTGGATCATATTTGGATGTGTTTGAACTCTGGGACGTCTCCCGAGTGTCACCATGGGACGTCTCCTGGTGACACTCGGGGACGTCTCCTGGTGACACTCGGGGACGTCTCCGGGTGACACGTCTCCTGGTGACACCCTGGGACGTCTCCTGGTGACACTCGGGGACGTCTCCTGGTGACACTTGGGGACGTCTCCGGGTGACACGTCTCCTGGTGACACTCTGGGACGTCTCCTGGTGACACTCGGGGACGTCTCCTGGTGACACTCGGGGACGTCTCCGGGTGACACGTCTCCAGGTGACACTCTGGGACGTCTCCGGGTGACACGTCTCCGGGTGACACTCGGGGACGTCTCCGGGTGACACGTCTCCGGGTGACACTCGGGGACTGAACGTTGGTCTCCTGGGTGTGTCCAGGTGACGTCCCTGAACCATAAGTACTTCCGCTCGCACCTGGAGGACAGCCTGTCTCTGGGGCGTCCCCTGCTGATTGAAGACGTGGGCCACGAGCTCGACCCGGTGCTGGACAACATCCTGGACAAGAACTTCATCAAGTCTGGATCCTCCTTCAAAGTGAGTGATGTTCCTGCACATCCTGGACATGCTGGACATCCTGGACATCCTGGACATCCTGGACATGCTGGACATCCTGGACAGTCCATTATAGTTTTACTCATATTTTATATATTTTATCTTTGAACCAGGACAAAAGGGAAGTCTTAAAACATTAACGCAACACGTGTGTGTGTGTGTGTGTCTCTGTGTGTGTGTGTGTGTGTGTGTCTCTGTGTG